>NW_021319315.1:3968276-4002433 GCF_001605985.2 Dendrobium catenatum | reverse complement strand
TAATAATTCTTTATTAAATTAAATTAAATTCAATATTATTAAATTAAATTAATTAAATAAATTATTAATTATTAAATTAAATTAATAAATAATTATTAAAATAAATTTATTATATTAAATTACATTAATTAAACTGATTAAATTGATATTTGGTTCTTGTTTAAATAGAATGAAAAAAATAAAAGAAATAGCTTTGCCTTACTGGCACGATGGTTGGGGGCTTGATGGCGGGTCAGCGGAGGTTTAAATCCTGCCGTAGCCAGGCTATTGCGTGGGTCATCGGGCCCAAAGGTGAGCTGGTGTGTGTCTAGCAGATGGGAAGGTTAGCTGGCGTGTGCATGGGTGGGGCGGGTTGGCGTGCACTTGGGTGAGGCAGGCTGGTGCAGCTCGTGGGTTGGTCGGGCTGCGGTTGGTTGGTCAGGTTTTTTCCCTTTTTTATATATATTTTTTCTTTTTTATTTCCATCACAAAATAGTTCGCCGGAAATTGTACCAGCAAAATTATTCCGCTGGAAATATTTCTGGCTGCCTATTTTGCGTCGGGACAATTTTTTCGACGCGCATTTTATCGTTAGAAAAAAATCTATAGATAATCCGTCGGAAATACTAATTTCTGAAGGATTTTAGGCATTTTCCAATGAATTTTGGCCGCCGATAACACATAATTTTTCTGTAATGAAGCAACATAATTGAAAAAGTAAAATATTAAGAAGTAATAACTAATTTAATATCAAAGCAACACTAAGTAGTTAAAAATTTAAGCAAGTAAAATAGAAAAGAGAAATAATAGATTAAAATAATAACTATTTTAGTAATATAAAATACAAAATAGAATAATAATTCACTAGTTATGTCCCTCATAATGGTGTTAAAAATGTAATAGGACTACTGCTACAATAAGCTTATGCAGTAGCATAGCTTCGTGCTTTAGCTTACACACACAGCTCAATTTTTTAATAGAATAATTTTTCTATAGTGTAAGTCCTATTTAATGCAAGTGTATGTGTCATATCAAGTAAATAATGATGATAAGAGTGTGGATCCCATGAGGATAAACTAGAAATATCATAAGTTTTTTTTACTGCCTACTAAGCTGCTAAATTTATCTAGCTAATGATTTGAAAAGGGTATTGCAGGTTTAAAATTAAAAACTTCAAATTTCAAAAAGAAAATTTACTAATTTTAGAAATTTTGAACCAATGATTTTTTAAAAGAATATGATTACTTTAGAGAGGATTTCTTCCTATCAAGGCTCGAGATCACACTAGGTTTTTAGTTTATTTACAACCTACACATAAATTAATTAAAGAATAGAGAAATTAAAAATAGTATGAATACACTAAAGATTAAACCTACTCTTAGAAATACATGCATTTCAAATAATTGTATATTCAAGGAAATTATTTAGCTATACATGGAGGCATTGTTGCACATAACAACATAACAAACATTTTATTTCATAGAATAAATAACAAGTTACAAACTGACAAACACAAGACAATAAGATAAACAATAGGAATACAACCCCTTCGCACTTCTTCATTTGGCTCCACACCAATACAAAGTCTCCTGATATGAGAACACAAGTTACGCTCTCCTAAGATAGCCCTCACACTCACACACACTCATACGAAATGACTCCACAATGTGCCAAACTCTTTACATAAAGATAAAGGCTACTATTATAGTCTTTCAAATTAATTGTATGAGCATTTTGGTGTTGAATTGGCACATCAATTCACCATTCATTATGTCGGTTCAATGATTGAACAAACTCTCATCGCAGCACGGGGCAATTTTTAGTGTTGTGGTGCTTCCTGGGTAGCGCTTCGGTGCTAAGCTCTCCAGGTAAATTTTTGTGAGCTCTTTGCGGTGGTGCCGAAATAAGCTTTGTCACTACATTTGTGGCTCCACTATGTTCATCCAATTTCATCAATATTTCTTATTTTCAAGAACAAAACATAAGGATTACAAGCACAAAATATCATAATAAATGCAATTTGGAATGAAACTTTTTCTTATCACCAATCAAGTTTGGAATTAAATCAACAAAGTAATTAATAAAGCATATTAATTACAAAGATGTGTTGAATAAATAGATTTAATTGGAATAGAATCAAATCAAATTAATCAAACATAATTGGGGGGGGGGGGTAAAAATTTATGTATATCAATATGGATAATGAATAAAAAATTAAAACAACTAGAATTAAATTAAACTTTAATAAAATGCTTATGGATATATGTTCTATTATATCAAGTGTGTAAACTTACCCAAAAAAAAAGGATTTTTGTAAATAATGTGCAAATAAATTTTGCAAATACTTTAAATGATTTTGATAAATGATCAAATATTTTTTTTAATTATTTAAAGTATTTTCATAAATATAATTATTTATTTTTAATTTCAGTTTTTTGGGCAAGTAGTTGTAATTGTATTTAATATAAAATAATTTATCGAATAAGGACAAACCCATGCTAATTATGGTCTTCTTTAGCTGGTTGATCAAGCCACGAAGTTTTTTATTTGATCTAAAGCACTTAAATTTTAAATTCTTAATAAAGATCCCCTTAACACACTACTCTTAATTCCAGTCCTAAATTCATCAATGAAGACCTTACTATTTCCTACTTGGCATGGGCCACTTGGGCTCCCAAAGGGTTAAAACAAAATGACTTGAAAAAGGAGAGGATGACCTTAATTTTGTATACAACAAGATAATCATCACCAATATGGGTACTTTCTATGACCACACTAACACTGCTTAGGTAGCTATAAACCACTACAAAAACCTTTGTAACACCCTCAAAACATTACCTAACATGATCCCTCTCATCCCAGCTAAAATCTATATCCCTGATCACCTTATATCCATCCTTACTTCCACTGTCACTAATGAAGAGTTAACCTACCTAAAACTTCTACCCTTGACCTGATGGTCTTACATTTGAATTTCATGCCACCTGTTGGACTATGGTTGGTGATGATGTTTGTAAAGATGTTAAGCACTTCTTTTCATAGATCTTGCCTCCCAATAAAAGACAAGGCCACTGTCATTGCCTTAATTCTCAAATCCTCTTGTTCTAGTATCATAAATGACTTTAGACCTATATTCCTTTATAACACACTCTATATGATCATTTTCAAAATTCTTATTTTTTTTCCCTCAACCTTGTTATTCCGTTCATAATCCACCCTAACATAGTTAGTTTAACTCATAATAGAGTCTTCACTGGCAGCATTCTTTTGGCTAAGGAGATTCTTAATGAGATTAAAGGAAACAAAAATGTGGCTTGCTTTTGTGTTATGCTTGACATTTTTAATGCCTTTGACACTACTTAAAGATATTTCTTAGTTCAAAGAATGAGACATAAAGGATTCTTTGAAATGTTTATCAGCTAGGCTAAGGCTTCGTTTGGGACGGCTTTTTTATTGCTTTCTAAAACGGAGTTTTAGTACAAAAATAAAAAAAATTGTACTAAAACTCTGTTTTACAAAGCAGAAAAAAAGCCGTCCCAAACGAAGCCTAAGCCTTGCATTGATAATGTAATGCCCTAGGATTTAATAAAAGGATTGAATACGTAAACTTAAGATTTTACTCAACCACAATATAGAATAAATTAGAGCTAAATGTAAGATCCAAAGTAATAATAAGAATTCAAGTACCACTTCATATCATTTATTTAAAACTTATACACAATAATATAATTTCTAAGTTAAAACTAGATTACAAAAATTCTGCACTAGCTAACTAATGATATTAGACTTAACCTTCTCTACTTTGTTGGGCCTTTTACTTTTCTAATAATATTCTCTAATGTGAACACAATGAGATAAATTGTCTTCTTTTAGAAGACCATCATAAATATAGATATCCAATTAAAATATTGATAATAATATTTTTAATACTCAATAAATCTTTAAAATAGAAATAAAGTATTATCAAAACATGATTCATTTGAATTATTAATTTGTACTTGGTTTCAGGATAATTAATTGTACTTTCATAGTTCACTTTTATAGAAATATAAAAAATTTTAGAGGACACTTACTATCAGAACCTTCTTTAGACTTAAACTTTCTCATTCCATTAGAGTTTTTATAAAGATTTTAGAGTGTATAATACCAACTAAGAATATCATTAGTGCTTGGGTTATTAAATTATAATAATATGTAATGCATGAATGTAATACACATATCCTAATATCTTCTTATAACTCGACTTTCACTTATAACTCCTTTTAACCACCCAGAACTGGGTATAGTAGGGGGAGGGGGGTAGAATTTCTCCCATATATTTAAAAGACAAATGAAGCCAGAATAAAACATATAGGATCCTTCCGTCCTTGTATCATTTCAAAGAGTGTACTTATCATATTTCAAAATTCAAAGCTCCTCCAATATCATGCTATGAATTAGGAAACATGAATGCAACAATAGGCAATTAAGGCTTTAACATATGATTTGGGAATCCCTGAATTTTTATATTACATGTAGAAAAACCTACCTCATGTGCATTTTTCATTTCAATTAGAATTTTAGAGGGACATTCATAACATTATTTTAAACTTTTTAATAACTATTATAAATACTAGAAACACCTCATAATTTCAATACATAAAAAATCATTGTAGGGACAATCAATCAGTGAAAATCTAATTTATTACACTAAAGGCATTTAGAATAAATCATATAGCAATATAATAACAGTTACACGATAAAAATATCGTAATACCTAAGAAAAACATATTTTAACTATATCTTTCATTAGATTACAAGAACTGAAATAAGAGACAGGTGTTACCTCATGCGCGCTCTTCAATATTCTTAATTGGTTAACGAAAAAGTCCTAAGCTATGGCCTACAATTTTTTCTCTCTTATTTTCTCTCTCCTTCTTCTCTTCTTCTTCTCTTCCCTTCTCTCTTCTCTCAAAATGGGAATTGGTGCGATGGTGTAGAAATGGATTTAAACATTATATATATAAAAACTCTTATTTTGACTTACCACCATGACACTCGTCTTCCGAGTGTCGTTGTGCCTAGAAAATATTCTAAATTCTCTAAGAATTTTCTAAACATTGAACTTAGCACTACGGAGGTGACCCCCTTTACCGCAATGCTTCCCTAAATTTTCTTCCCAAATAGAGAGAACAATGTTGTCGCACTGCCTCCAATAATGTCGTAGCGCTATAAGGCATTTTTTCCCTAGAGTGTTCACCTCTCTGATTTACTTCTTGAACTTATTCAACATAATTTATACATCCTAAAGCTTTCAATCATTAATTAAAGAGAGATAAATACAACAAATAACTTTGATCTGGTGAATTCTAAAGCAATGTGCATTATATGTAATGTGCACTTCTCCACGTGCATTAGTGAAAATTTTTAAGGGCTTCTTCTACACCTCTTTTGGCCTCATGAAGGGGTGTATATTGTCTCCCTACCCATTTTCCACTATTATGGATGGGCATTTAGACCTTTTTGGATCTGCTTCTTCTTCTCAATAATACACATATATGCATAAGGGGGAATTCCATCACATCTACTTTAGACTAATGAATTACTTGTACTTAGAAAGGGAAATCTCTAAAACATCATGTGCTTGAAAAGGATTATGAGGCACTTTAAAGATTTATTTGTTCTTATCTTTAACCCCATGGAGAGTCCAATCACTTTTTCAAACAACCTTTCAAACCTATAATATTTATTGGAATCGGTTAACATTTAAAACTGCAGTAGAATCATCATCTAATTGGGCATCCCCTTATCTTTTTTCTTTTTTTTTTTTTTTTTTTGAAGAGAATACAAATAGAAGTAAAAGAAAAACTATTACAAACTACTAAAGAAAAGCTAAACCATCATATTCCTCCTTTAATACAGATAAAAAAGGAGGAATCTTATCACAACAAATATCCCTCCAAATAAAATCACTAAAAATGGCATAGTTAGCGCACAAATCGTCCAACTTTTTCAATTTTTATTGGAAAAATTGAAAAAAATTTCATTGAACTCCTGTAGAAAAGATAGATTCTCATCAAGCAAATGTTCCACCTTCCAGTTATTAAATCAAAAGAACTTTGAAGTAACTTCATAATATTGAAATTATCTCCTTCAATAATAATACATTTTTCTTCCAACATCCAATCTTGTACAACCTTCTTTAAAGATCGAATAGCCATCTTCTCCAACTGAGCTACATCCCAATGTAAGTAACTGAACCCAAATTCAAGCAAGAACTTCCTTTATAATCTCTGAACACTCCACCTATACCATCTTTGTTAGATCTTACTAGAGATGCATCAATATTAACTTTAATCATTCAGGAGGAGGAGGGTGCCAAGAAGGAAATAGTTAAGATAGCTGATTAACACCCCAATTTTCAAATTAATATAAATAAGAGATGATGTAGAAATAAAATTGATAGCATTTGAAGCAATAAAAGCCAAACTATCCTCCATTCCACCATGTTTAACTTTATTCCTACTCTTCCAAGAAAAGAAAACCTCTTTATAGTATACATTTACTATTAAATGATTAGTATGCATAAACCTCATATTCTTGGTGCAATTTACAAGAGAAAAAAAAAATTGGAACATGGAAACCCCATTTGTTTAGATACTTTATAAATTAAAGAAGCTTGGAACAATTAGCTGCTATGTGGTTCTCATCTTCAATAGAAAAGTAACATCTTGGACAACCATTATGATCCAATAATCTTCTATACATTAAAAAGTATTAGAAGGGATATCATAATTTAATAAACTCCACCAAGATAACTCCACCTAAGGTCTAAGCCACAACTCCTATTGAAACTTTTCGCCTAACAATTGGATGAAGAAACGTAGCACCTTTGACAATTATTTTCCATGTTACTGAACTCACTCTCTTAATTTTAGTATTCCAAATGTCTCTTCCATACTTTACAATCAGGTTTTGATTAAGAAGAGAATTTGGCTTATTAATGAGATTCCAAGCAAACTTAGCTTATTAATGAGATTCTAAGAAAACATAGCATGAAGGGGGCCTACTTTAGAGACAGCTGAATGAAACCGACGACCTCCCCTATTTTTTTATTTATATAATACTTCCCGAGCAACATAATGTAGACCTTGATTCCTATATTGCTTATGACAAATAAAAATTTTGCAAGTTTTATCAAAATCTATCAAAATTCCCATAGGAATTAAAAAATGAATCGATAAGAATATCAAAAGAGAAAGAAAAGTAGATTTAACAAGAACCATCCTTCCTTTTAGGGAAATAAATCTATTTCTCCATGCATTTAATTTATTCAAAGCCTTCCCCATTAAACTCTAGAAATCTAAACCAACAATTCTCCACAAATCAATCTTCACTCCAAGAAAATTCAACTTATTAACCACTTTGAATTCCAACAAATGGGAAATAATTTTCGCTTTCTTACTTTGGACTGATTTGCCAAATAAGATAACTGGTTTTTTTATATTAAATTTTTACCCAGACCACTTGCAATAGTTATAAAGAATACTTTTCATATTCTTCACACTCCTAGAGTTAGCTTTAGAAAAAGTAAGGATATAATCTGCATATAACAAATGAGAAATCTTAGTTGCATTTGGAGCAATTTTTATTCTAAGATTTCTTCCTCTTTGAATAAAAATATTTGATAAAAGCTAAGAACATATTATGAATAGATATGGGGACAAGGGACACCCTTGCCTAAAACCACTTCTTGCTTCAATCCAATCAAAACTATTACTATTAATGAAGATAGAAAATTTTGAATCCACAACACACTTCAACATAAGTTTAGAAAACTTTATTGGAAAACTGAAATACTCCAGCACTTGCTTTAATGACGACTAGCCGATGTTATCATAAGCTTGTTCCATATCAATTTTGATTGTTAAGAAGCCTTTTTTTGCTTTGGAGAATATGAATTTATTAAACAACTCTTAAGCTAATAAAATATGATCTGATAAGAAACCAAATTTAACAAATGCAACTTGTTCTTCTGAAATAATTTTGAGAATAATACCTTCCAATCTATTTAACATCATTTTAGCCATCAATTTTTAGATAGACAAAAAAAGATTAATTGTAATATAATTAGAAGGGACCATTGGGTTATTAACTTTAGAAATGAGGACAATAAGAGTTTCTTTTCAAGCGAGACACATTTTTCCTGATGAAAAAATGATTAATGGCCTTCCAAATATCTTCACTGATAAATTTCTAATAAATTTAGATAAAAGAATAAGTAATTTTGTCAATGATAGGTGATATATTACTCCCAAGATGATCAATCACTAACTGAAGTTCATCCTTCGTGAAATCCTTTAATAAAAATCATTTGTAATCATCTCCGAGATAATTTAAAGGACAAGGCCAGCCTTCAAGAACACAGCTCCTCTTCCTCCATTACTCTTTAAAGAAATCATTAAAATTTTCTTCAATAACATTCTGCTCTTCAATAATCACTCCATTAATGTCTTTAACTTGCTTAATCAAATTTCCATATCTTGTAGCACTAGCAAAAGAATGGAAAATCTTTGAATTAGAATCTCCTTCTTCCATCCACTTAGCTTTAGCTCTTTGCATCTACCAAGTGTTCAAACAAGCACAAGAGATATTCAACTCATTAATTTTTTATCTCAACAACAACAATTTGCCATCATATAAGCTTCCCTCTGCCTCCTCCAATTACAATCTTAATATGTCCTTTTTAAGAGAATCCTTTGATGCAGTGAGATTTTGAAGTTTAGCTTTACTCCGATAAAATAAATCTTTTAAAGCCCTTTTAAATTTCTTATTAAGGATATGGACTGAATCACCTCCAATAGATTCATTCCAAGATCTAAAAACAATTGTTGAAGAGTCATGATACGATGCCCACACATCTTCATATCTTAAAACCTTTTTTGACAAAGACCAGACTTGAAAATATTCAAAATAATCGGATAATGATCAGATGCCACTCTAGCTAGATGCCTAACCACAACAAGATGAACACCATTTAAAGCAATAGAGTTTAATAAACATCTATCTAGCCTTTCCAAAATACAAGCCCCTCCACTCTTATTATTACACCAAGTGAATTTAAGACCCAAAAAGCCAGCCTCATGATAATCATTATTATTTATGAATATTTTCATCTCCTTAGGCCCTTTAGAATAAATAAATAAATAAAATTTTCCCCTCCCCTTTTATCTTCTTGAGACAAAATACAGTTAAAGTCCCCACACACCACCAAAGGAATATCTTTAGAAGAAGCCAATTCCAAGCTATTCCATAAACTCGTCCTTTTATAAATATCCTTAATACCATAAATAGTATATATCAACCAAACTCCTTTATTCATAATATTTAGTTCTCCAATAACAACTTGAGAGGAAGTCTCAATAATAGAAAAAGAAGCCAGATCAGATCTCCAAAAAATCATAATACCTCCAGACAAACCAACTGAAGGAAAGAGGAAAAATCCCACTCAACATCCATAAATCTATTGACTTTTAACCTATCAATAATTGAAATTTTGGTCTCTACAAGCCCAACAAAAAAATGCATCGTACTCTTTAACAAATTCCTTTAAATATAGAGAGGCCTCCCTTTTTTTTGCCCCTCTATAATTCCAAAACTCAATGGAAGTCATTAAAAACTTAAATGGGATGGACCCCCACTCTTCTCTTTATTCACCACCTCACTTTTCCTATTACGAGGAAGAATATTGATTGGGCCAAAAGATTTAAGTTCGTTTTGAAGTTTAAATTTTAAAGCAACTTAATTATCCTCATCTAAACCACCATTATTATTTAGAAAGATTCATATCAGTAACAATACTTTTTTTTCAAAGCAAAATCATTTCTACGAACTTCACCCACATTAGAAATATCATCACCACTCCCACTTAAAACATTAAACATATTGTTAGAAATAGGGAAGGAATTCAAACCAAATTCCATCTGCATAGATGAGCAAAACAAATTTTTTTTCTTCTAATTCTCCAAAAATAGGCCTTGGAATCGACTCCTTGGCCTTTTATATCTCATTACAAGTACCAGCGTCACCATCAGAAGTCCTTTGAAATGACTCTTTTCCATGCACCACAGGCAATTCTTTTTCAGATGCTTCATCATTAGATTTGAGAACTTGCTCTCTAGTAGTATCTTTCATGGAATAAATCAGAATAGGAATCGCCTTATCTATTAAGAGGCTCCTCACTACTAATTATAGCCATCTCATAAACAAAGCTTCATTATTGATGGATGGTTGGAAAGCTATATCACTTTTTTTGTTGGTAGATAATATTCCTCAAATTCACTATGTTTAACGCTTGCTTACTAGACAAGACGTGTCATTATCCCTAAGAGTTTCTATAAGTTGATTTCTAGAATTTATTTTAGGTCATAATACCAAAGTAATATTAATGCTAAAAAACTACATTTGGTTTATTTGTCTAACACATGCAACTCTAAGAAATTTGAAGGTTTTGGTCTCCCTACTATCTATGGTCTCACCTCTACCTTTAATTGCTCTTTAGTGTTGCACTATTTGAACTCCAGAAGCTTGTTTGCTTACTAGTGGCACTATAAATACATGAACTTTTGGAATTCTTCACATTCTAAGGGCTCTATGGTTTGGGAGAATGTCACCAAAGTATTAGTCATTATGAGACCAAACATTACCTATAAAATCCATGATGGTGCTAGAATTTCTATGATTTGGATCCTTGGTGTGCTAGGAATCATTTAAGTGAGCTTCTACCTTACAATTGTGCTCATTTTAATGATAAAATGTGAGACTCCCTCTCTATTTTCACTTCGGTTGACAGATAGACAAACTTGGAACTCTTCCATGTTCATGTTTCTAATAATATAAAGGAAATTCACATTCATTTTGAATTTGATTTGACAATATATTGTGGCATGTTTTGCTATAAGCATAATAATATTGATATTCATCTTATACCTAGCGGTCGTAAAACTACAGATGCCCTCCACTCTCTAAAAATTCAAGTTGAAAACCAATGCTATTTCTATTCTGATGGCTATGATAATGTCAATCGCCTGTACTTTGAATGCAATTACACCTTTGAAATTTAAGAAACTTTCTTCTGCAAGCAGTCTCTTTCCACTTTAGACCAAGCCTCCCCCAATATTTTAACGTGTTATTGATCTTCACAAATATGATGATACACACAAGAACTTGACATACCATTCTATCTGATGTGAAGTTTATTTGATATGGAGAGAAAGAAATGACGAGAAATTTGGTGATAGCATCAAATGCCAAAATATTCTCACTTGGATTATACCAAATGCCATCCATCTAAATTCTGCTTCTCTGTGATTGTATTTTCTTGCTATAGTGGGCCTTTTCTTTTCGTCTTTAAAAATCAGTAATGTCTGATACAATGCCTTGTAGCTTTTTGGTCGTGGATAATTTTTTGCTCTGGACAATGATGAATAAGAATTCATGCTGCAAGGGGCTACTCTTCATGTTATTCTTATTGATAGTCTACCAGGCAACCAAGGCTGCAATGGATTGCTTTGCATGTCATCATTTTGTTGGAGAATTATTTTGATAAAATTTCAACCTAGATTTAAATATATATTTTTTTCTTTTTCTCGATTCCTTTCAATTGGGATTTGATTAGAGCATTGCAAATATTTTGCAGCAATTCATGATCATTCATGTATCTCTTGAATTGAGTTGGTCTCTTGAAATAATCTTAATAGAAATAGCTTCTTAGTTGTAGATTTCGTTTAACGCTTTGAGATTGTGAAATTCGTTAAGATCAACGAATTTGAATCCAACAGTATTCAACGTCTTTACTGTTAAATCTGAAAAAGCAACATGATGATTATCATTGTACTTTTAAAACTAGTTAGATGAAGACTTGCGTATTGTTTATGTATTGATTTTAATAATGTGTCTATTCGTTCTCGCCCGGCCCCTTAACATGCCATTTTGTTGTCAAATGTCTTTCGTATTCTTACTTACCTGAGGCGCGTGGCGTCTCCCGCCTTTTAAAACCGAGCAAATTAGATATTGATGGATATTGATGTTGATTAATATTTGGGATTCTTATTGGCCAGAATATACGCGCCGGTAGAATCAGAATTTTACATCTCAGTGTTATACGAATATCCAACACACAAATAGAAAACACAAGATTTTTTACAAAGAAAACCTTGAAAAAATGACGAGGTCACGCCCAATTTATTTGATTCCACTAGTGTTTGAGTACATTACAGTTGGCTAAATCGTCCTTGAGGACGATCATATTATGATAATCAACTATATGGCGGTAGAGTCAGAATTTTACTTCTCAGTGTTGAACGAATATCCAACACATAAATAGAGAATACAAGATTTTTTACGTGGAAAACTCTGAAAAGGGTAAAAATCACGGAGACACGCCCAGTTGAAGCGATTCCACTAGTGTTTGAGTATATTATAGTTGACTAAATCATCCTTGAAGACAATCAAATTACGATAATCAACTATTTGGTTGAAATCTTGTGACAAACAGGGGTTAGGTGAGGGTCCGGCGGAAGTCCATAGTCAATCGGTGATTCAGCGAAAGTTCAAGCATTAGTTGGTGGTTCGGCGCAAGTTTTGGCCTCAATTGGTGGTCGGGCGAAAGTCTAACGTTAGTTAGTGGTCTGGCGGAATTCTATAGCTTCAGTCGGTGATCCGGGCATCAATTGTTGGTTTGGCATAAGTCCGGGCATCAATTGGTGGTTTGAAGGAAGTCCTACGTCAGTCAATGGATTAACGGAAGTCTGGGCGGTGGTTGAGGAGGAGCTTGGTGGCAAGAGAAAATCTCATATTTCTTCTCTTCCTTTTTTCCTTCCTAACTTGGGGAGCCCCTTCCATGGGAATAAGAGGTCTATTTATAGATTTTTTTAGAGTGGCATGACCATTAAATAGGAGGAAGATCAAGGGTAAGTTGGAAGTGGTTTCGATGGATGGATGATATTGATTCTCTTAATTGTGGATCGTTTACAGGACATTTGAATGTCTTAATGATATCAATATCTTGCGATATTGAACTTGTTGGATTTGTCTTGTCGAGCCGCTCGATTTGAATATAAGCAGGTCATGTTTGGAAAATGTTTGGTAAACCAAATTATGGTTTGAACCTTCTAAATGTGCTTTGAGTTATTGATCTGCACTCATTTGGGCTCGGATTGAATCGAATTTGGTGTCGTTGGGTTTGTATTTCTAGGAAGTTCAGTATGACTATAAGTTTGTTGAGATCGGAATTCAGACAGTCCCGAATTTAATTCTTGAAGTTTCCAACTTGATTTTGCCTCGGGATTCGTGTCCGATCAAGATAATACTTTGATGATATATCAAGGATCATTTTTATTTTTTGCTTTTCAATTTTTTTTTCTTAACTTTATTTCATTCATATTTTAATACCGATTAAAAAGTATTTGAAATCTAAAAAACTAATACTAATTATTTTTATTGACCATTAAATAATTTTATGTTTATGATATAATGGCCATCCACAAAGCCAATAAGGAGATGACGACAATAGTTGTCAATGGTAGAGAAGGCAAAACAGCCATGACGACCTTGATAATTAATTTTAAAAATATTTATAATATTTTAAATGATTTTAATTATATTTAAAAACAATATGATTAATTTTAAAATTATGAACTTTACGAACTTCCATAATTAATCAATAAGGTGATACAGTCAATTAGCTGCTAAACCAAAACTACGTTAGCGCTTAAAATCCAAGAGAAATACAAGTTTAAAGGTTACAACAACCAGACACTTAGCAATATAATTAAGGGAGGATTCTAATTACTTTAATAAAGTTAACAGGCAATGACGGTTCCTGCTGGCAACTTCCTATCTGCTCGGCCTCTTGCCCGTATAGTGTACGCTGCGCGCTCTTGCTGTCTCTGGCGAAACCAACGCTGGATTTACCCTTCTACTCTGCATAAAATTTCCTAGTTTTGAGATTCATCTTCTCAATCTTGTTTCTTCTCATTTTAGTTTAGTATTTTGATTAATATATACAATCTGATAGCAGAGAGGGAGAACAAGAGGAAGGTTTGACTGGGGAGGATGATGAGCTGCTAAAGCGTGGAAGCAGGAATTTGCATCACGCGGACGAAGAAAATGATGGCGATGAGCAGATCGATCGCGAACTGCAGCAACAGCAACCATGGGGTTCGTTGGATCAGCGGAAGGGGAAGAATAAGAAGAAGGATAGGAAAGTGAACTCTAGCAGCAGTAGGAGGAAGATGCAAGCGAAGGCCAAGAAATTCCTCCTCTCGCGTCTCAGCGGATTCGACAAAGACCTTGAGGACTCGAAGAATAAGACAGCAGCAGCTACTGCGAGGCGATCTGCCCCTCCTTTCCCTTATAATGGGGAGGATTTCGGTGGTAGTCCTTCTCGCTACGTCTGTTTTCTCAGACCTTTAATTCCCCTTTCTTCAACCTCGCCGGCACACTCGGGCTCTGCTGCCGCCGCTAAAACACCTGACGCGGTAAACACTCCGAAGCCAAAAAGTTCTTCTTATTACGATTTTGTGAAATCCCTCATCGAAAAGAATGACTTTTATTCCCCTGAATGCAATGCCCATGGCGAAATCCGTAAATCTAAACACAAATAACCCAATTTAATAGCTTTTCTTTGTGCCTCTGGAATTTTTCTCTTTTTACACCTATTTTTTCTTAGATTTCCCTTGTTACAATCTTTTGGTTGATTTAGCTGATGCGTCAGTTCATGGTATGTGATAGCCTCACCCGACTTGAAGGCTGTTTATTTGTTACTTGTTGAGTTTGAGCAGTCGTAGTTGGGTCTGGAAATATCAAAAAAGTTATGATGAACTATCAGGGCATTGCTGCAATGTATCATTTTCAACTTGTGGGTAACTTCTTAGCATCAGATTGATTGATATCTGTAATCCTTGTTCAGTTTTCTGTATAAGAAAGGAATTGAAAGGTTCATTTCATTTCTTCTCTTAATTTCTCCTCCTGTACTCATGTACTATTTCTTATGTTTTTTGTGTTGCTTCAAAACTCTGGTTAGAGTGATTCCTGTTTGCCTTCTCTCCAATTCTTTCCTTTGCATTCCTCCGTCCACTTTAAATGAGCTGTCGTTATCAACTCATCCAGAAGAATAAAATTGCACCTTGGTAAAGGAATAGATTACTTCGTTAGCAATCTACACTGAAGAAGCAAATGATGATGATTTGAGAAACAATGCTCTGCCATTGGTTTAGTTGTGGAAGAGGAGTTAGGCTTCGTTTGGGATTGCTTCTTTATTGTTTCTTAAAATAGAGTTTTAATATAAAAATTTTAATTTTTATACTAAAATTTTGTTTTAAAAAACAATAAAAAAACCATTCCAAAAGGAAGCGTTAGTCAAAATAAAGCTTACGACTGATATGTAATTGTATTGATTTTCTCAAAAAGTTTATGAAAGAGCAATCTTCAATTACTTGCATACTATTCTCTCTTGGCGAATGGCATCTATAGTTTGCTTAATGGTAACGCAGCCACTTGTAAGCATATGGTTTTCCTAGAAGAGGGAATTCGTATTGTTCCCAAGTATCAGTCTTTTGTTTCCTATGATTGTGCAAGTTTCACAATATATCCCTGATTTCTTCTTTGGTTTCATTTGGGGTTAAAATATTTGTGAACGTTTTCTTGCTTGCTTTTCTAGATTGTTTAGTATTGAAAGTTCATTTTGTTATGTGGTAAAAAATCGAGCATACAAATCTTGGTTTATTTGAATGCTAAACCTTTAGTTATGTGACTTGCTCAATATCAGAAACAAGTTTCCATCATCACTTGACTTAGATTATTGCAACTACTTTGCTCCATAGCAGTGTATGTACAGACCTGAATGTAATTTGTCCTTGTTCTGAATTCATCTCACTTTTTGTTTTCCTTATTTAATCAGCATCCTGATGTAATTGTTCCTTGATCTGAATGCATTTTTTTCGTATTTAATCATACATTTAGATAATGCAATGATTTGGTGTTCTATCTAGTTTCAATGCATTGATCATTCCATCAAATGTTATTATTATGCCCAGAATCTTGCATGCCCAGCTTTACATGCATGTTAATTTTAAATAGGATTATTCCCTTATATTTATTTTCTAAAATCACTAGTATGTGTTTGAAAGCTGAATGCATGTGGGCTTCAAAAATTCCGCCACGGCCTCCCCCGCTGCTTTTTTGGGGATTTGGGGAGTTTTAACAGATTAAGTTCCAGGATAAATTTTGGGAAGACAGATAAGTTTGTAAATAAGACACTAACCAGAGATTTTGCCCTCATTTTCTGAAGACTTTATGATATGAGTTTCTGGTTTCCCATAGGTGTAAGCTCTTATAGTTAATTACCCCTCCTGATAACAAAAGAGAACTTTCAATTAAAGCTAGTCATCGATTAGAATGTAGAGATATGTGTTATCTGGCATATAGTAGCAGCATGGGCTTAGGATATTGGAAGGTTTGGAGATTTGATATTTAAAATTAGAAATTTCATCATCTTGTACTTAAAGCGGATGCTAGGGGAATGGATGATTGACCCAATCAAGATCTCATGGTTCCGTCATCCCTGGCCATCGTGGCCCTTGGTCTACTTAATCAGAGAAGGTAGTCGACCTAACCTGACAGAAGGATCCTTGTCGGCAGCCATGGGTTGCTTCGTCTAAGGGAACCTTGTAGACTTGGGATTAATGTTTGTCTAAGGGGACAAATTTGAATCCATCTTAAGCTAACAAATGACTTTGTGCCTTATCGATCATATCATATTGATTTATATCTCAAAATTTTGATGTCATTAAGGAATGTATTGGCTCTATCCATGGCTATAATTTAGTGGTGTCATTTGGGGGCAAAATCACTCAGTTCAGAAGGCCCGGGTCATAAACATTTATCCAGTGGTGTCATTTGGCAGCAAAATTGCCGGTCAGAGGATACGTACCACATCCTTACTGGCAGGAGATTATTTGAGAATGGATCCTAGTGATATTTTTTACTATATATTAGTTCTATGTGAGCTGAAGTAAATTCCAATTTGTTCATCTGATAAAATGTTGTCGAGGTTGGATGGATGTTTGTTTTAAGTGATTTTATGGATTATTTCAATTTTAAATATTTGGAATTTGGAACAATTTTTGGAATTTTGTATTTTATGAGTGTTTGAGATTTTATAAGGCATTTGAAAGTGTTTGTGAATCCCTCCAATTAAGATCTACATTCAACACGATCATCATTGGGGTATTTAAGGGGTCATTGCATTTTGTCCGCTGGACCTTGTCGACTCTGCCAACTTATCAATGGAGGATCGAGTCCATAAGCTTTTTATTTTTGCTGATGAATTTCTTTTGTTATAGACCTTGAAGACCTTATATAAACGTATGAAACAAATATTTCGGTCGACACCTTGACTGTATATCTGTTTGATAGTTCGAGTCGTGTCGACTTCTATTTACCTATATAGAAGGATCAGGTTCAAACTGGTGTTCATCTATTGACCCGCACAGTATCCCTAGATGTTACGTGTATATCCATAGCATGCTCGTTGGGGCCCATGTGGTTATATGATCACACATGCCCTTCTGTGTTCTTATATGCATACATATTACAGTTTATTTAGCACTGCTGAATTCCATGGAAAAATGCCATTTAAATGCAGCATTCTATTTTGGAAGCTCGTACACGCCTTATATTCGCTTGTAAGTATATTGCAGATCCGGTGGCGTGGCATTGCAGCTTGTAGACTTTTTCTATCTGCTTGTATGAGTGTTGTAGACCCTGTGGCATTGCGCAGCACTATAGTCATTTGTCCATTTCATACAGGTAGACTATCATGTACTACTCATTACTTTCTGTAGGTGGATTGTAGTGCACTAATAAATCTCCTGCTATGGCTTGTAGGAGCCTGCACTTGTTATAGTCATTCGGTATTTTATTTGCGGATGACATCTTGAGCACGAAGCGAGTTTCCTACAAGAGCCCGTGGACATTTGCATTTACTATATATCATCCACCCTTGGCTGCAGAAGATCGGTGTATTTGACTTATGTTGAATTGTTGTCAATGATGTAGATGTTAAGCGATTCATCATACACTCTTCGTATTCTACTTGTGAACATCTCATGTTGCATATTGATTGTTATGGCTTGTAGAGGTTTAGTGCATTTGTCTGATAATCACTCATCATTAACTACAAGGATGCCTAAGCATCTACTGTAAATTGTTCATCGTTACTCGTAGGTGGATGAGATTATGCATGACAAGCCTCTTACATCGGCTTATAGGAGACTGCATTTGATGCATTTCTTCTGCCTCTTATTTATGGATAAAATATTGGGTGTATAACGAGCTTCCTACAGTAGCTCGTAGGTACTTGCATTTGTTGCATTCCACCTACCTTTGTTTGCATGATTGACATGAACTTTACACATCAACTGTCATCAGTGGTGAAAGAGAGAGAGAAAACAACATTTTATTGATTATCATGATTTTTATTTCTTGAGTGTTTAAATGAGTCAACCACAATTTGCTTCATATTTTAAATATAGTGGAGGTAAATTTTTTCTCTCTTAAAAAAATTTCTCCTCAAAAGTTCGCCTTATGTTTTCTTTACTTTAAACTTTTTCTTAAATTAACTTTTCTTTTAAATATTTTGAATTTGTCAAATTTATGGACTCCATCATCAAAAATAGAATTTAGACTTTTGTTTGGACTGGTTTGAGTTAGGACCCAGTCTGAAAGAATTCAAACTAGGGAGATAATGGAAGCTATAATTTTGATTTGAATTTATAGAATTTAAGTAATTTGATTTTGGATTTAAATTTGAGATTTTAGGACAAAGATCTAATAAACTCAAATTTTTATCAAATTTTTATATATTTAAAAAAGTCTAATCCTCATTAAAATGAAGAGAAGAGAGTAGAATGGGAAAGAGGAACATAAACTAAGCCCAAACTAGAAATACATGAAGAAAAAAAAAAACATAACATCCGAAGATGGAGAGGAAAACTTGTCTCACCGTGGTTGCCAGGAATTTATAGGTCTCCAAATGGGAACTATGAGTGAGGGTTAAAATGCAAAGGATGTGATTGCACTATCTCATAGAACAAAATGATCGCAAACCTTTACACTCTATAGAAGAAGGTCATTGGAAGAGCATATAGAATTATACATACAATTATATATTAAAATAGTGTCTTTCACCTATACATCTCGATTGATTAATGATATATATAATTAACAGCCATGAGATTTCTGTCATTCAATATATCAGTCAGAGTGGGGTTTATTTGATGTTGGTGTCTGATTCCTATGGACGTAAGCCCCCTAGGTAAATTACATATTAGTTAAATTTGAAGTTCCATTAATATCCAAAATCATTAATCCTAAGTAAATTAGTTAAATTTATCACGTATATCTTTAGGAGTTTTATTTAGAAGGAATATTAATTAAGTATGAACGATTATGCTATTGAGTTACTTTATTGGAAAATATATAATATATGTCATTCTAAAGATAGTTAAATTATTAATTTTATACTTTTCAAAGATCATATTCCAGCAAAGAAAAAAAAATTTAGTTCAAAGTATAATATGAATTACTTTAGGATAAGTAATTCTTTAAGTTTGGAGGAATTTGATAATAATAAAAAATGTATACTCCAAACTACAATTATTTTTATGAAAATGCTACCTAACTCTATCTTTCTATACATGAAAGGAGTAAAATAGGATTCATTGTTGAAGAAGTGTTATGGCGCCTCTTATCAAAGTGTTTTAGTGCCACACGCGAAAGCGCCAGTGCGTTAAAACCAGAACCACAGTGGTGGTGAGTTGATTCAAGATTGAGAGCAAGGAGCCAAGGCATCGAGGTTGACATACCATAGCACCAGGGACGGAACCCCATTGGGGTCATTATTTCTAAAAATTTCCGAAGTCATGTCCTTAATTTTTGTCATTAAGATGTCACTAGGTTATATAGGATTAAATTAATATCTCACTAATCTTTGATAACATATACAAATACAACATACAATCATTACAATCAAGTCCTAGAACTAGGAGAGCCCTAAAACTAGGTGCAAGTGTATCATAAGCATGCAAATTAAGAATTAAATTAGATAATAGGGAAATCTAGAAAATCAATAAGCGAACTTAATTAACTATCAATCATTCTCCATTAATCCTATCCAATCAAACTCAATTACGTTTAAAACTTCAATCCCTCATTCAAAGTACACAAGTATTTAACATAATAATATATATTAATAATATATATAAATATATATAATAATAAATATATATATATATATATAATATATTATATATATATATATATTAATAATAATATAATGCATAATTCTTATGAATTTAAAATATTATTACAATATAATTCAAAAATGTTTATAAAATATGAAAAATTCCAAATAATTTAAAATAAATTTTATTAAACTTTAAAATTATTTGAATTAATATTTAATTGAATATTTAAATATCAAATATTTCAAAACTCAAAATTATTTAAAATATATTGAGTTTTTTATTTTGAAAATAAATTTAAATTTAAATATTTGAAATTCAAATTTTTGATGTATTATATAAAATTTTTTTATTTAATTTGAATTTTCTTTGATTTTGAAAATTTCTAGTAATTAAATATATTAAAAATAATTAAATAAATTAATTTTTAAAAATCAAAGTAAAAGAAATGATAAATATTATCTGATTATTTAAAACTTTAAAATAAAATTTTAAATTTTTTTAAAAATAATTAAAGCAATATTTAATTAAAAATTAATTATATAATTACAAAAAGAAATAATTAAAACTATTTAATATTTGATATAAAATATTAAATATTAATATTTTTTGTTTAACTTGAATTTTATTTCAAATATTTGAAATTTATATAATAATTAATATTTTTAAAATAATTTAACCTTATTAAAATTTAAAATAAATTCAAAAATAAATTAATAATAATATTAAAATAATTTTGAAAATTTTCTAAAAATTGAAATATGATTAATTTTTGTTAATATTTTAATAACAAAAATTATTAATATAAATAATATAAAATTTTATTTTAAATAAATCAATAAAGTTTTAGAATATTTTGTAAAAATCATAGAAAAAATTTTCAATTCATATTATTTAAATTTTGATAATCTTTTAATTATTTTTAATTAAAAATATAAAAATTTTAATAATTAAAATAGCTTAAAATATATAAGATATTTTAAATTAATAATAATTTTAAATTAAAAGATTTAAAAAATTGAGGATTTTGATATATAATACTTAATTTTTGGATTTATAATTTATTTTCAATGGTTTAATGAAGTTTTGGTTAATTAATAGGTTTAAAATTAATTTAAATGAATAAAAACATGATCGACGACATCGGCGCCAGCAGTAGGACATGTATCAGGCCAAGATTGGCCACTCCGAATTGCAGCCAATCATTGACAATGATTGATTACAATAGCGGGAGCAAGACGCGATTTCACTAAACCACGTCAGCGTGGTGCGGAGCCATCAGATCGTGTGCGGTTAAGGATGAATTGATACAATCGTGTTGAATGGGTTAATTTGGACCGTTGATCACACTATCAATGGTCCATAAAATTTACTCTTAACTCACACTACCAATGAACACTATATTGCATTTTTTGTCTCATTCTCTCGAATCAGTTAATCAATTTTAATAAAATTTTAAACATACATTGCATTGATGAACAAAAATAATGGGGAAGCAAAAGATCAATTTGAAACACACTATAAGAAAAGCTATATAATCCTAAGTGTAGTGACCAAGGGTTAAGGGTTTTGAGAAATTTTACCATTAGATATTCGGGATTTTGGTCATGAAGGCTTGAGGGGTTCCTGGAGAGCTTCTAAAGGCAAGATTTTGGTTGGAAAGGCATGAGGGGTTTCTAGAGAGCTCAAACGAAATGAGCTTTTGCCTAGAGGACTTGAGGGTAGTGAGAGAATGCCAAAGATAGAATGAGCTTCATTTTTGGTCTTTTTCCCTATTAAGTTTTCCTAAGGGATCTTGAATGGTTGAGATGAGTTTGAAAGTATCCCCTGATGCTCTCTGCATGGCCTGGAGTGGTTAGGAGCAGAGGGATCAAAGGAAATAAGGATATGTGAGGTATAAAGGGTATTTTTTTCCTTTGTACATGTGGGATGATTAGAGACTTAAACCAAGGATTAGGAGGGCTTTTAGAAGTCTCTAGAGGTTATTCAAATGGTTGGATGGGCCTGGGCTAGGCTGGATAAATTGGGTTAAAGAGTTTGACCACTCGTAACCCAATTAAATGCTTATTGAATAGTCAACAGCCAAGTCGACTGTTGAGGTAGCATGCAAAGAAACCTAGGGAGCCGCTAGGTAGATTAGGGAGGTTCAAAAGTGCTGAAATGAATATATGATTGAATTCATATATAGAGTTTAACCAAAAGGGATGAGTTCACTTGGACAAACTCCATAGGATTTGACTTTTATTAGACTTGAATACATTTAAACTTCGAAATGGAGTAAGATCAAGTTCTTGATAGGATTTGATTGGAGAAGGCATTGAGTTGACCCAAGGTATGAGGGTTTGACTAAGTCTAGTGTGTTGACTTGGTCAGCCCATCAAGACTTGACCCACCATTAGTTGAGAGACTTTGACATCAAACATTAAGATAGGATTAGAAGCTTAATGGGATTTGAATGGATTGACATAATTGATAACATCAATTTAACCAAATTGGGTCAAGTTTCACTGGACTTAGGCTCAGTTCACCAAGTCAACTGTTGACTAGGTCAAGGGTCTAGTCAAGTCTAAATCCATAGGGGAGATGTTCAAAGAAAATTTCTGTGGATTTGAGGCTTATTTGGAGCTTGATTGGATGTAAAATGGCTTAATGGGCTATTGGGTCAACCTAGGTTGACCTAGGGCTTGGGTTTGGGCTCAACAGATTTGGTATGATATTTTGAGTTTCGTAGAGGTGGTCCTATTGGGTCAACCTAGGTTGACTTGGTCAACCAGGTTGACCCAGGGCTTGGGTTTGGGCTCAACAGATTTGCTTTGATATTTTGAGTTTCGTAGAGGTGGTCCTAAGAGTTTGAAAGATCATTCAGTTAAATTGATTATTTGAAAAGCTTAAGGGGTTGTTTGGTCAACTTCGGTTGACTTGGTTAACTAGGTTTACATAAAGCATGGGTTTGAATCCAACCCATTTGAAATGATATTTTGAATTAAATGGAAGTGGTCCCATGCAATGGTGAGGTCATTTGGATTGTAATAATCATTCAAGCCCCTAAGGAGAATTTGGTCAAAATAAGTTAACTTGGTTAACCAAGCTTGACAAGGGTCTTGGTTTGAGTCCAATACACTCCTGATTATATTTAGGATGCATTAGAGGAGGCTTCAAGGTTTGATTTGACTTGTCCATGTTGAAGTTTAAAAGAAACTTCAATTTTGCCCTTAAGGAGCATTTTGGTTATTTTTACCCTTGGTCAACTAGGGGTCAAAGTGGGTCCACCAAAATGCAGATTAATGCTTGACATATCATAATCAAGGGTTTGGACATGATCAAAGGCTTTGGAGGAGGCTCTAAGGTCAAATTACAAATTGTAGAGGGTCCAATGGCATAAGTCATAAATATTTAAAGATTTTTTAGTCTCTGGAATTATATTTAGTTTATGGGACTAGAGGTCTCAGAATAAACTCAAATTTGGAGTGTTGACCCTATAGACATACCTGATAAATATGCAATTGATATATTATGATTTGGGGGTCATTTGACTAGGGTTTGAAATGTTTAAAAAATCACTAAAAAAAGCTTTCAAGACAAGCCTTTTATCCTTGAGTTTGGTATGGATTTTTGGATTTGAACACAGTTTTGGATTTGAATGATTGAATTTGAATTATCCAAGTCAATTATCATTAGTTGAATGATAGTTATTGATTCGGTAAGGTTGAAGCTAGAACGAAGACTGATTTGAAGGATGGATTGAGGTTTGAACTGGAGTTTGGATTTTGAATTGGTTTGGAGTCTGGATTTTGATTGAACTGAAGCTCTAGATGATTAACACTTGGATGAATATCAACCATCATATCAATAATTGAAGGCCTGAAAAGGCCCATATGACCTCATACAAAAATGAAATCAACAACCTTCCATCTCATCTTTTATGATTATACCACGAACCTTATTTAAAGGAAAATACGTCAGCTCACTTTCTTGTACATAGCAATATTTATCCAACCAATCTAAATCATAAAAACTCTAGCTAGCTTTTTTTTCAAACATACACATATCCCATACCATGTATTTATCATATTTTATAATAACATATATCATATATAATGTACATATCTAGTATACTTAAAATAATATGTAGATCATTTTAGTACAATATGTTATAACAGATAAGTCTATCAAATGCCATGTCATGTCAATATAATCATGTCAGAATGCTTGTCATATCAAGATCAGATCAGATGCATCAGTTATGCATGTTATGCCAAATGTACAATATCAAATGCATGTCATGTCAGCTAGAATAAATCAAATGTTATAATCCTAAATCATTTCTTATATGCCTTTATCCTTATAAATTTTTAGGTAAAATAGCATACATGCAAAGCTGCCTATTAAAATCTCAAGATGATAGTATCAATTTGTTCAATAAAGATGTCTACAACATATCTAAAATTATACAGTGAAAATATGCTTAATCAAAAATTATTACATTTTAAGCAAATTTGAGAGAGAAACCTTCAGAAAATAAAATCACTAATATATATATATATATATAAGATTAAGATCACCTGCTATGAGATAAATGACTTTCACAATTTGCTTAACGAACAAAACCAACCTAAACCAAACTCTCTCTCTCTTCTCCTTGACCAAAAGAGATCAAATGGGGGTTGGGGCCCCACTTAATCAAAGCCACAATACAAAGAGGGCAGAGCTGCCATGCCAACTGACACAGCACCGCAAAACTTCAGTTTTATTAGGTCATTAACAGATCATCATCTAATGAAAATGAGGATCATTACAATGGGAGAGACCAATGATCACTACTAATAAAGTGAAACCAAAGCAGTATTGCCGGCAGCCAAAACAATTAAAAATATATTGCCCAAATCTCTCAATTAAAAGGCGAGCCACCCAACTAAAGATTAAAAAAGGATAGATAAATAGAACCAACCACGAAGTTCATCATGTCTCTCATTTTGTAAAGCACAATCATGCAGAAATTTCCAGAAAAGGGATTAAGAGCTTAGCAGCTTAACTTAAACAGAACCATAAACCTTTTAACACCAATCAACTAGAAGGGTAGAGATATTATATAATCTCCAAATGAGATCCTCAAGCCTCAAGCATTACAATAATGAATCATAGAAAACGACTAATAGAAGAAAGTTAAGTATTTCAACAGCTGCACTACAAATTATACAAGGGTCTGTCATGATGAAAGAGGAACCTTCTGTTTTGCCAATATATTTGAGTCTACACTTAGGTTTCATTTGGGACGGTTTTCTTTTTGCTTCTTAAAATAGGCTTTTTAGTACAAAAGTTAAAAATTTTGTACTCAAAAGCAGTTTTAAGAAGCAGTAAGAAAGCAGTCCCAAACAAAGCTTTAAACTATACAACTAAAACTGCACCGGTTGGGAACTTATTAAAAACGCAACTAGCAATAGCCTGAAGGGGCCTTCATTAAAAGGCAAGGAAAATTCACCACCATGTTGTATCAGTGCACATGGCTGTAGTTAATGTTGGGTATCCAATTTCTGTAATCCTAGGCATCTTGGTAGCCTCCACCTCCTTTCTTGAAGCCAATTGGCGCAGTACGAACCACCATTTCAGTGCCGCGATCAATTTAACCCACCGGCTAGATCCCATACGAGCACTCGTATCCATATGTGACATCGCAGGAACATGACCAAAGCCTAATGAGCTATCGGTTGTCCCACACGGCGCTTTGCCATGGTCCCACATTGCAGGCATCAAAGAGGGGGTCATCAGTTCAAAATCAGAATTGTATCCACCATATTGCTGCTCACTAGTCATGATAGCGCTTGCTTGACCTTCATGGAAATGGTCAAAAAATTCTCTTTCAATGAAACTGTAACTGTTGAAGGAGCCAAATCTTTGTGTGCCAAAAATGTCTTTCAGTTGAGTGAGATCTTCTAAAAGTCCACTGCATGGGACATGAGGCTGAGATTGTTGAAGCATACTAAGCTGATGCACATTTAGCTCGTCTGTTAAAAAACTCATGTTAGTAGTCATAGTAGTGCGAGAAATTCAAAGGGGGTGAAGATTCATCAACTAAGCTGTTAATTCCAACTACCTTGAACTGTCCCAGGGATATCTGGAATCTGAGGTTCAGAACAGCTTGAGGCAACAGGGTCTAGGGCAATATCTATTGGAGGCATGGGCTTTGTAAACGTATGAACCGGTGCTATGTCATTTTTATTCCTGTAAGCAAGTTCTTTCAACTTGTTCACTATAATCTGCATACAACGCAGATGAGTTAGCGCATAGGGAAAAATACAAATACAAGAAAGGAGCTGGTTATATATCAATCAATTTGAAAGAAGTATGAAGAGTTGTTTGGTTCTCAGGCATTGTAATATTATGACATGTTTAAAAAAATGTCAGATGTTTGATTAACTGACATGCTTGAATGTAAAAATATATATTTATATCCTATTTTGATAACATCTAGATGTCAGAGAATCCTTTTACTCTTCGGTGATCGCATTTTGCTCCTTGAGGACCTAAAGTTTGCATAGAGCCTGAAATTGGCCATCACAGCGTGAAGAAATGGGGAAGAACAAAAATATTTTGAGCTGTAAGACTGATATCAGTTCATACCTTCTGTGATGCAGACAGTTCATTCAAGGAATGATATATGTGGTCAATGTTTGCACCAATAAGCTGATATATAGAGTTGAAGATGAGAATAACTCCTTGTCCTCTGCAATATGAATACAGCTTATCATCTGGAACACACTCTCTTGCATGCTCAACAGTAGCTTCCCATATCTTGTTGGACATTCCGTTACCCAGCAGCTACAGATATTGAAATAAATGCAAGTCATTGTAGATGATATTTTTAATTTGAAGTGTTTCTAAGAAAAAATTGAGTGCATTTCTTACACTGCGGAGCTTTGATTGGTCCATAACTAAATTCCTTAAGAAGTCTTGAACAGTATATATCTCCTTGTCAGCAAGCCTCTTGTGGAAAGCACCATCTTTTCCGATCTTTTCCAAACGCCACACTTCATCGTTCAGTGATGGAGGATGGTGTTTTTTGTATGCTAGATTATGAAAATGTGTCAGAATACAGATAATCAACTGGAGGAGGATAAACAAAAATTATAGGTCAAGTGAATCTCAGAAGGAACAAACAGTGGGTGTAATACATAAGTCATTTAAAGAAATATACTGAATTTATAACTAAAAAAAAATCCTAAATTGAACTGGTTATTGATTGATAAATAAATACCGTGGAAATATTAAATACCCAGCTCAAAGAATATTGTCGATCTTCGCCCTAGAACATTCAACCAAAATTTTTTTGCTAGCCAACAGCTACTAGCATTGCTAACATGAACCCTCCCTATAAATCATTAAGCTATTTAAATTGTGGCCAGGAGAGGAAAACTTGATTTCTGTTTATTTATATATTTCATCTACGAGTTGAAAGCCCTCTATATACTTAGGGTTCACAAAGAAAACCTGCCTATGGGATATAGGACTAAAAAATCAATTGCTTATCCAAATTAAAAATATGTGATTTGAACAATAATTTTAAATTTAAATTTGGACATTTCCAACATTCCCCACTCAAGCACATTGGTATTTTGTTCCATAATCCACTTTCATCATACCAGGGAGTCTAGTATGCCAATGATGATAATAGAAATAATGAGTTTTTATGCTAAGCTGCCACCAAACTCACATAGCACATCATTTTAAATATCTCATGTTGAATAACAAATATTAATTACTATTAGCTCATGCATTTCAAATCCCCTCATAATCACATAGCTTAGAACATGCATTATTTAAGTCATGCACTCATTATTACTACAAAGAACCAATTTCGAGGTAACTATCTAGGCTACAAATCATACAAAAAAAGTGTATTTATTACTTCCTTTCCATAACCTCTCATATCAATTAGCTTTATTTTCTAGACATGCTTGCATCAATTAAGACCCGCGGATAACTTGATAAAATAGCAAGACCAAGTTTATGCTTCATGGCACACTATAAGTACATGTGAAGAACCGTTAAAGATGTGTGAGGGCTCGCAAAGTGATAGAAGAGGGATTCATTCATCAACCTTCCCAACTTAGATTGACAATAGTACATGTGGAATTAGTTGCATGCCATGGTGGAGTAACCACATAAGCTCAATTTGACCATAACATTATACAAATCTAGTCCAAATGTCACATAGGCACAAGGTTTATGAACTAGTGTATATAACTCATGTCGGCTTACTTAAAAGCCTCATCCTTATAAAGGCGGCACATTTCACCTCATCATGCTTGTTACGGAAACAAAAAGAAAATTATCTGTAGAAGAGGGTCTATATCATTCACCTAAGAGAAATTAAATAATGTGCAAATAATTATACCCAAAAAAGTCTAAAAACAAATGTAATGATGTAACAAAGAATTATCAAGTCCACAAGAGATAATCAGGTATTCAAATCCTACACAAGCCTAAACTCCACATACGAGCCTATAACAAATATCTCTAATCAAGCAACATTCTCTTACTTGGAATATACATTAAGATGATCTCCTTCTATACAATTACATAACAAACGTAGCGGTATCTAAAATCTACGTGTGTAGTTCTACGCTGTAACTTAAGATTCTTTTCAGTTGCTACAATTTTCTAATTGTATGGCAAAATTTCTTACTCTACTTGAGATATCAAATAAGAAATATCCTAAGCCAAATGGTCTCCTATGCAGCTACAACACAAGTACATTCTTAGTTTCCATGGCATGCAAAAAAAAGCATGATTGCTTTTTACTACCCCAAGAGATAGCACTATCTCTAAAGGACAATTTGGTTTGCTAAAAAAAGAATGCATAATAAAAAAAATGCAATGCAAAATTTAAGAGTTATTTGAATGAGTACAAAATAAATATAAGTAATTGCAATTTTTTTGTTTGACTTAAAGTAAAATGAATGCTCTATAAAGCCGAATGTTGGTGAAGGTCGATGGTTGGAGACGGTAGGTGACGACTGATGGCCGACAGTGGCTAGGGGTGGTGGTGGCAAGTACCAGCCAAAAGCAACAACGGGCATCAACAATGGAAAATAGTTTACAGTGTATTTTAAAATTGATCAAATTTAATTATTTTCAAATACATTAAAATTGAAATAGATGGTGAATTTATAATACTTCTAAATTTTACTCTGCATTTTTTCTTACTCAAGACAAATACTAATATTTTCAAAACATTTGTATATGAAATACTTTACACCCCTTTTACTTCGAAGGAAACAACCCCCAAGTAAAAAAAAATATATCTAAAAGTGAATTTGGGCTCATCTTTATCTCTCATCTAATCAACATCAATACAACTAAGTAATTTTAAATTTCCAAGAACAAAACTAGATCGGTTGTACTATTGCAGTTTCAAAACTTGCTAATGATTTGGGATAGATTATTTTGATAGTAAGTAACAAATCCTACAATAAATATTATATCATATTGAGTATTTATTATAAAATCATATCAAAACTACTTTCTTTCTACGAGAAATCTTGAATATATTTTCCAAATTCAGTTGGATTACATCAAGGATCAGCCTTAAGCCCATATTTTTTTGCTTTAGTCATGGATGTTCTCACTAGACATTTGCAAGAGGTTATACCTTGGTGTATGCTTAGTGCTGATGATATTCTTTTTGTTGATAAGACTAGAGAGGGAGTAGAAGGACCAACTTGAATTATGAAGGTCAACCTTAGATTCTAAAGGCTTTCGTTTGAGTAGATCTAAAACTGAATATATGGAGCGTAATTTTAGTAATAACGGATCTAGTGGGGAGATTGTGACTTTGGGCGATCAAGTCATTAATAAGAGCACACGATTTAGATATCTTCGGTCTATTGTTCAAAGTGATGGTGAAATAGATGGTGATATTATTAGTACAATTCAAGTTGGATGGTTGAAGTGGATGAATGTATCGAGTATGTTATGTGATAGAAAAGTCCCTCTCAAACTTAAGAGAAAATTCTATAAGATAGTAGTGAGACCTGCAATACTTTATGGTGCATAATGTTGACCATTAAAAGAGAAGCATAATATTAAGTTAAGTGTTGCAGAGATGAGGATGCTCAGGTGGATGAGTGGCTTTACTCTTAAAGATAGATACGAAATGAGCATACACGTGAAAAGGTTGGAGTAGCTCCAGCAGAAGATAAGATTAGATAGTCTCCTTAGATGGTTTGTTCAAATAAAACAGCGGCCTTCCAATGACCCGGTTAGGAAAGTAGATGTATTAAATTTGACTTATATTAAAAAAGTAGAGGTATAGCTAAAAAGACTTGGTTAGAAAATATTAGAAATGACCTTTCTTTATTAGATTTAGATGAAAATTTAACCCTTAACATGACACAATGGAGAAAAAGGTTTCATGTAGCCGACCCCACAGTGGTATAAAGGCTCGTTGTTGTTGTTATTGTTGAGAAATCTTGAACATGTAACCTCTATCTTCATAATCAACAACACTTAAGAAGCACTTTTTCTTTATTATTTATGAGTTTATATTTTCATTTTCTAAATCACTCAAGAACCCTTTTTATACAAGACTCTTGGGCCAAACCCGTGAGCCTTTTGAATTAATCTCAAGTAATTTTTATGTCAATCATAACCCATATATGCCATTTCAAATGTAGAGGTTAGTTATTTTTTTGTGGCAATAATCATGTCCATATCATTTTCAATAATTAGGAAGCCAGCAACAATATAGCTATAAGATCACACAACTTTGATTGGAATGTTTGACATAAACACAAGAATCCACTTCCATCATTCAAAATCTGCATATGTAATGATCAACTAAAATCTATGATTCCATTGTTTGAATGATTGCTTCAACCAATAGATTGAACGCAATGTTGTTTTTACATCTATATAAAAAGGCACTAAATATAAACGTGCAGCTAATACTAGGATAAAGTGAATTGAAAAGATTATCAAAACCATGGAGAATGTGCCTTCATAATTAATACCGTCTTGTTGGGCATAATCTTTCTTCAATAGGTGTGCTCTATACTTGTTGAAAGTGTCATCATCCTTATGCCTAATTCTCAAATCCTCCTTCTAATTGGCTTACATCATATCGAAAGATTAAATAGGCCTAAAATTTAATATTTTTTTAATATATTTCATTTCATCATGCTTGATTGCAATCTTTCTTCGTAGCCTATGAACAAAAAGCTTCATCATAAGAAGCTGAGTCATCGTGGCCTAAAGAAGCATATTTAATTCCTTCATCCCTAATCTAAAATCGACAATGTGAAATTCTTCTACATTTTTTTCATACATTAACAATTTAAGTCATTAAATGATAAAATACTCCCATTAAGAAAGTGTTCCCTTCACCACCATTGGCAATTTTATGATGGTTATTTATATTCCCACTATCAATAAAGGATAGACTCATTTAAGATGCCAATTTAATTCCTCCATATTTCAAAAATCATCCTAAAGAAATTACACATCTTTTAATTCCAAATCAATCATGCCCCCAATATGGTGCAATCCATGAATTACATACTTTTTGAATTTCTAGGATACTCTATAAAGACATGCTTAATTGTTTGAGTCTAGTTTTTCATATTTATCAAAGACACTGAAGATATTGAACAAATACCAAAGGCCTTAAGATATCTAAATTAGGCTTGGTCCCACTCCATCATAACTCAGAGAGAATCTAAGCCATTGACTTTGGGAGATAATGATTATATATGTTGGTAATTGTAGCAAGTGTGTCCCCTGACTATTTTATTTGATAATTTGCTAGACCATTATCAACCGAACCATCGAAGGGTATGGTTATTCTTTCTATCGCTCTTTTTTCTTGTAAGGTATAAGAAACTGTCAATTGATCATTTATATCATTTTCCTCACATATTTGGCCGAGCTAATAAAAAAAATAGTCTCCAACCGTAGTTTGTATGCAGCAATTCTAATCTCTTATTTGTTTGACTTTCTAGTGGAACTAAAAAGAGCTTTAAACAACCTAATGTTTCAAGCTTGCGAGAAAGCAAATACACAACCATATCGAGAAAAATCATCATTGAATGCAAAGAAAAATACTGTGCCACGACAAGCATACATATTCAAGTGCACAAAAATAATGAAATGAACTATCTATAACTTTTTTTACCTCTTAAATCCACGCCAAAATGCTTTCTACATGCTTTACCTATTGGACATGGCTCGCATATAAGGAGATTGGCTTTTGCAAGAGTAGCCCCAATAAACCATCGCTAGTTAATAGTCATTCTCAAATGACTACTATAATCTAATCTAGCATGTCATTCAACACAATCCACATTATCATTCATAATAATGCATTTAGAGAAAATATAAATAGAATGATCATCCAAAAGTAATTTGTATAAACCATATACCAAAATACAATGTTGGTATAAAATATTATTCAAATGAAAACCTAACAAATTATTGTTCATCATAAAAGAAAATTGAAATCCTAAAAAAGCATTGATAGAAATTAGATTGTATCCAGTGCTAAGTGTGTATAATAATTCATCAAGCAACAATATTCATCCAGATTGTAACTTGAATTGGTATTTAAATAACTACCAAAATATTTTCTTTGCTATCATTTCAAATGAACAAGCTCTTACTACCCAGTGGCACTCGACAATACTATACAAAACCTACTTTGTATCAATTCACAGTCAGTTATTCCAATATCAAAAATCCACATAGCAATAATGGGTAACTTGTGAACACCAATAAATGGAAACAAAAAGTGAATACCTACTTAGACTTTTTTCTGTCATATGTCAAAAATAGTGTCCTCGTGCTTTCCTCCCTTGTATAAGACAGCTAACACTTAGGAAATCCACTGATATCATTGTAGGATAGCACATATATATAACTATTGGCATACATACAACAAGTAATGTTTCTTATTCTTTCTTATACGTAAAAAAATTACTGTGCTTATAATTATTCTCTCAATTATATAATTTGAAATAAAAGAGTTTTAAATAAAATTGAGTATCAATTAAAATGCATAATTTTAAAGTCAATATTTGCATCATCAATAAATTATGTGCAAAAGCTAAGTAACTATGAAGAAAGTGCCCAAAATAAATTCCAACCATATTCACAAATAATTACACCATAATTACATCAACTGTGAGACATCCACTAGAATTGTGTTACGCCGGCTCAGGAGGGACTGGCTGGACCGGTCCGGGTCTACTCGCGACGGAACCGAACGAGGCAGGCGGAACCGAGCGGATGGAGCGAAGCCGACGGGGGCCAGGGAAGGTTTTTGGGAGGGAAATTTTGAATGCGAGGGGCTGTTTAGACATTTTGTAAAACTCCTTTATGGTTAATTAGGAGGTTAGGAGGAAAAGGGAGGATTATCTTGAATTGGAGTTTTCTCTTTGAGATCTAGGTTTTCTTGCTTTAGCTCTTGGCGTTGCCGGAGATTTGAGAGTTATTCTTCCTCTCGAATTGAAGAACAAATTGTATCTTTGCTATATTGTCTGTTAGTGAAATACAAGCCGTTGCTTGAGTTTTATCTCAATTTTCCCGTTTTCTCTCACTGTTTTCATGCAAAAACTGCTGTCCCGTGGGTAAAAACTGCAGTTTTTATCTTGTTCTACTTCAGATTTGGGCTAGGAACTACTTGAAATCAAGTATTTCCTATCAAATTGGTATCAGATTAGAAAAGTTTATAAAATTCTTAGAAGACCTTATAATCAGAACAACGAAGTCTAAGCATATAATATGGAATTTTAAGGGGTATGTGCTCACAATAATCATTCAATACTATTGATAGGTATTGTAATATCTAAATGTCATGGGTCTAATTATCTTGGGCCAGTTATATAGAAAAATAAAAAATAG
>NW_021319315.1:3958003-3964641 GCF_001605985.2 Dendrobium catenatum | reverse complement strand
TTGGAGCTGAAGGGTGTTCGTCAGAAAGAAGATAAAACTAAGGAAGTGTTGATCCAGTGGAAGAACCTTCCTGACTACGAGGCCACGTGGGAACCATATGAGAGGACGAAACAGCAGTTTCCTGATTTTCACCTTGAGGACAAGGTGATTCTTTGGGAGGGCGGTAATGTTACGCCGGCCCAGGAGGGGCCGGCTGGACCGGTCCAACCTGGACCGGTTCGAGTCTACTCCCGACGGAACCGAACGAGGCAGGCGGAACCAAGCGGATGGAGCGAAGCCGACGGGGGCCAGGGAAGATTTTTGGGAGGGAAATTTTGAATGCGAGGGGCTGTTTAGACATTTTGTAAAACTCCTTTATGGTTAATTAGGAGGTTAGGAGGAAAAGGGGGGATTATCTTGAATTGGAGTTTTCTCTTTGAGATCTAGGTTTTCTTGCTTTGGCTCTTGGCGTTGCCGGAGATTGGAGAGTTGTTCTTCCTCTCGGATTGAAGAACAAATTGTATCTTTGCTATTTTCATTGTTTGTTAGTGAAATACAAGCCGTTGCTTGAGTTTTATCTCAGTTTTCCCGTTTTCTCTCACTGTTTTCATGCAAAAACTGCTGTCCCGTGGGTAAAAACTGCAGTTTTTATCTTGTTTTACTTCAGATTTGGGCTAGGAACTACTTGAAATCAAGTATTTCCTATCAAATTGGAGAAAAATTAGAAAAGTTTATAAAATTCTTAGAAGACCTTATAATCAGAACAACGAAGTCTAAGCATATAATATGGAATTTTAAGGGGTATGTGCTCACAATAATCATTCAATACTATTGATAGGTATTGTAATATCTAAATGTCATGGGTCTAATTATCTTGGGCCAGTTATATAGAAAAATAAAAAATAGGATAAAACATTGAGTGATATTTATTGAATAAAAGGTGACTTAAAATAAACTTAGGTGATTCAAAAATGTACACAAAGGATATAAAAAGTGTTTGCTAAATGAGTTGATAAATTTAGAGTCAAATGATTAGAAAGAAAAATTAGAACTAACATCACACTAAAAGAAGTTTAAAATGATTAAATAATAGATTGAACACAAAAAGCACTAAGGGAGACTAAATAGAAAATGATGATGATGATTTACATCATAAGAAATTTTTAAAGCAAATATCATCAATATATATTTGTTTTGTGTAGATAAACAATTTATCATTACAAAAATGATTAAAATTCTCTTAAATAAATATATTCTTAAAAAATATTTGTTTTATGTTATTTGTTAATAATTTATAATAATAACAACAAGCCATTATCCACTGTGGGATTGGCTACATGAATCCTTTCTTTCCCAATGTGTCATATTAACAGGCAAATTGTCATTTAATCTTATAAAAAAGATTATATTAAACACTTTCTAATCAAGTCTTTTTAGATCTACCTCTACCTTTCTTAACATAAATCAGATCTAATACATCCACTCTCCTAATAGGGTCATTGAAAGTCTGACATTTTATATGACTAAATCATCTAGTCGACTCTCTCTAATGTTATCTGCCAATTGAGCTACTACAACCTTTTCACAGATATACGAATTTTGCATTGTCTCTAAGTGTAAAGTCACTCATCTGCTCAAACATCCTCATCTCTACAACACTAAATTTTATGCTTCTCTTTTAATAGCCAACATTTTATATCATAAAGCATTGCAGGTCTCACCACTAACTCATAAAATTTCCCCTTAAGTTTGAAGGGTACTTTTCTATCACACAACAGGCCGAATGCATTCCTCCACTTCAACCATCCAACTTAAATTCTACTAATAATATTCCATCTATTTCAACATCTCTTGAACAATAGACACGAGAAGTCTAAAACGTGCACTCCTTTTAATGACTTGATCATCCAATATCACAATTCCATCACTAGATCTATTACTACTAAAATTATACTCCATGTATTCGATTTTAAATCTACTCAAATGAAAACCTTTAGACTTTAAGGTTGAACACCATAATTTAAGTTTTTTCATCAATTCCCTTTCTAGTATTATCAACAAGAAGAATATCATTAGCAAAAAACATACACCAAAGTATGCCTCTTGCAAATGTCTAATATGAACATTCATGACTAAGTAAAAGATATGGGCTTAAAGCTGATCCTTTATATTATCTAATTGAAATAGAAAAATACTTGTTCAAGCCACCTTTTGTTTAAATACTACTAATAGCTCCGATATAAATACCCTTAATGACTTGAATATAAGCATTATTAACTCCTTTCTTTCTAGAGCTCTTCAGAGCACTTCTCTTTGAACTTTATTATAAACTTTCTCTCTAAATCCTCCATACTCTCTCTATACTTCTCCATCAAACCTCTCAGCAAATGTATAATTTCCATAGTAAACTTTCCTAGCATGAATCCAAACTAATTTTGAGAAATATTAATATCATGTTGTAACATAAGATCAATTACTCTCTCCCATAATATTAATGTATAACACATTAACTTAATTCCTTTATAATCAACAGACTTTTTTGCATCACCATTATTTTTAGAAGTAAGAATCAACACATCCTTTCTTCACTCATTTGATATCTTTTTAATATTCAAAATAATATTAAAGAGTTCAGTAAGTTAGAAAATTGTATGATCTCTTAAGCATATTTTCACACTTCTATTAAAATATCATCAGGCCATACTGTTTTTTCGCACTTCATTTTCTTTAAAGTATCTGCAACTTTGATTTTACTAATACGATGATAAAAAAAAACTCTATTTTCATTTATGATACTGAGGTCACTAAACTCAATCATATTCTCAAAATCTTCATTGAAAAATTTATCAAAATATCTTATCCACCTAAGTTGAATATCTTTTTCTTAAGAAAACACTTTTCAATCTTCATCCTTCATGCACTTCACTTAAACTAAATTCTTATTTCTTCTCTCTTTATTTGGCTAACTTAAGCATACATCTTTTGCCTTCTTTAATATCTAATTAATTATATAAATCACTAAAAGCTAAATTTTTTGCATCATATATTGCTTTTTTAGACTCCCTATAAGAACTACTCTATATCTTTCTTAATTTTTTGAGCTTTTACATCCAAAAAATTTTGTATAACAAAATTTCTAATTTTTTTATTTTTTTTCTATACATTTTGATTCTGCAACCAGTTATTTTTACTATTAGAAGCTTATTTTTTTAATTACCCAAGCACATGTTATAACATTTTTAATCTCACTAACTATTTTTTACCACATAACATAAGCTTCCTCATAAATAATCCAAATCTTAAGATCTTAAATCTTACTTTTAAAAATATTTTTATAAGCATTCTTAAAATATCCTCATCTAATTCTTGGATAATATTTTATTTTATTTTTTATATCATCTTAAAGTATAAAATTAATAAGCGATGTTGAGTACATAAACTTTCAATCTGAATAACTTTAAAACCTTTGCAATCTAAATAATCTATTTTTCTTATAAGAAAATAATTAGTTTGGGTTTTAGTATGACTATTATTATAAGTGATGAGATGCTCCTCTCTTTTCTTAAATAAAGTATTAGAAAAATATAAAATCATAAACTAGACCAAAATTTAATATAGTCCTACCATATTCATTAATCACTCCAAACTCACAGTCATCATTAATGCTTTTAAAATCTTCTACCGCTGTACCAATATTTCATTTAAATCTCTTGCAATTAAATTTTTTTTTCTTCAAGAGGTATCTTTTGTTTTAATCCTCCTATTCCTTTCCAACATTTTATTTTTGAACACATATCCAATCATATTTAAGAAGTATAAGCACTTATAGCATTAATAATTTTAGCATCAACAACAATCTTTAAAGTTAATCTATCTTCAATGTTACTAATTTCTATAACATTATCCTTCAAACGCTTATTTATAATCATACGTATCATTTTTAATATAACTTTAATGGGGAATGTGGAGTGAATTTTTAAATTGCATAAAAATCTAGGGCTTTATCACCCCTAGACAATGCTTAGATTTTTTATATAAAAATAACAAAACCCCACTTAATATACGCAAGTATACTTGCCGAATCAAATAATAAAGTGATATAGTAGAGTGTTGAACCCACGAGACAGTATACTTGCAACAAACTACTATTGTTTACTCTAATTGGAATAATTATCCTATTGAAATAAAAATAATAATTTTTGAAAATTATATCACCAAATAAAATATTAAAAATATTGGATACAATATTTAATTAAAGTATTTTGGATTGATGAATTTAAATTGCATATTTTTTTCATAATAAGACTCTTCATAGTAATGTGATTCAGAGCATATACATCCCTAGATCTCTATCGAGCTTATAGGAGTAAAAAGGATATATGTTGACCTCCTATAATTAGTATCTCCATAAGAACCTAGAACATTTTACATCTTATATCTAGGCATTCAAACATCATATCTCAATATTGTTGATTGTTCTTGTATTCCTCCATCGAGGCTATACATTATACTAAACTTTAACTACACATATAATCACTATGTGTATTAAATAAAAAGTAGAATAATATTGAAAACATCTTTTAATATTTATAGAACAAGAATCTACATTAGTACTCAACATAAATTTTATATCATCAGTCCAAAATAAAAGACTTAGCCAGACATAAGATGAATAACAAGCAAACTCATTTTTATTAAACTAATGGAAGAATGAAAATACAAGAGAGTGATATCATCATGAAGGATCAAAGTATCTTCTCTACACTTCTCTGTTAACTTACAGAGTTGCTTCCAGAAACACGGGCTAAAAACTCAAAATGGTTGTATCTTATACTTTCCTAGCCTCCATAAATTTTACTCCAAGAGGGAACTACAAAAGTACTCTAAAAAGTACTGAATTTTACACAAGTAAATAAAATCCCTCATAAACATAACATCACAACTGTTTATAGAAAAATATAAAAAGGCATATAACGCTACTGTGCCAAAAGTAATGGCGCCACATAGCCCTTAAAGTAAACTAGCGCTAAAGCATTTACACCAGTGCGGCGCTCACTGATGTGGATCAATTATTTTGTGAACAATCGCATCTTTTCACTAAGAGATAGTGACTTGGAAGTACAATTGTAACGCCACTGCGCTTTTGACATTCGAGCGCTATGGTGCCCAAGTAGAAAAAATGGCGCCAAGGCATAAAAAATTGTGGCGCTGCACCATTTGAAAAATAACGAATTCAATGCTGCCAAGCTGACTTTTTGAAGCTACAACGTTGGTAATGCCGCAACGCTAGATGTGTTGCCGTCGCATCACTTGCAAACTAAGAACTCGGCACCACAATGTCTAATTTATGGCGTTGCGGCGTTGTTTCCTCGAAGCGTCAGAACGCCTCAGCGCTGTGGACTTCTTAGAATTTCTGTCATTTTTTAGTTTTTCATGCACTAAAATAACTAAAACAGCACATCTTTACTAAAATAAAACACATAAAACAGTACATAAATTATACTTATCATACTTCTACTTAAATAATAAAGTCTAAATTCTAAAATATCAATCTCCTTATTTTTTTTTCAACTCATTTAATTTCCTAAATACATAGAATATTTATCTTTTTATAAATCATAATATCTATTAATTTATTAATTTTCTTGTAAGAGTACCTATACTCCAAGTACATATCATAATTTTAGCTTAATATACTAGCTTCTTTGCTCACATCTAATCATAGTGTGAGAATCTTTTCTTATTTAGCACAACACTTGAGCACTGGTAGAACAGCAACAACAACAACATCAAGCTTTTATCCCACAACATGGGGTCGGCTAAATGAATCCTTTTTCTCCATTGTGTCCGGTTAAAAGTCAAATTCTCATTTAAAACTAATAAAGAAATATCATTTTTAATATTTTCTAACAAAATCATTTTAGATCTACCTCCACATTTCTTAATATAAGTCAAATCTAATACCTCTACTTTCCTAACCAGGTCATCAAAAGGCCGCCGTTTTATGTGACGAAACCATTTAAGAAGACTTTCTCAAATCTTATCTTCCACTGGCGCTACTCCAACCTTTTCACATATATGCTCATTTCGTATGTTGTCTCTAAGGGTAAATCCACTCATCCACCTGAGCATCCTCATCTCTGCAACACTTAACTTAGTATTATGCTTCTCTTTTAATGGCCAACATTCGACACCATAAAGCATTGCAAGTCTCACCACCATCTTATAGAATTTTCCTTTAAGTTTGAGGAAGACTTTTCTATCATACAACAAGCCCGTTACATTCCTCCACTTCAACCATCCAACTTGAATTCTGCTAATAATATCCTCATCTATTTCACCATCACTCTGAACAATAGATCCAAGATATCTAAAATGTGTACTCTTAATAATGACTTGATTGCCCAAAGTCACAATTCTCTCAAAAGGTCTATTACTACTAAAATTACACTCCATATATTCAATTTTAGATATGATCGAGCAAAAAGCTTTAGACTCTAAGGTTGACCTCAATAATTCAAGTTTACCTTCAACTCCCTCTCTAGCCTTATCAACAAGAAGAATATCATCAGCAAAAAGCATACACCAAGGTACATCCTCTTGCAAATGTCTAGTGAAAACATCCAAGACTAAAGCAAAAAGATATGGGCTTAAAGCTG
>NW_021319315.1:3916324-3957192 GCF_001605985.2 Dendrobium catenatum | reverse complement strand
ACTCATTTTATGCCTCTTGTCAGGTTTTTGGCGCACTTTGCGCATCTTTAATTTTTGATACACTTTGTGTATTTTGTTTTCAATTTGTCATCATTATACATCTTTTGATTTTGCATCGTTGCCAATTTTTTTTATTTATTTTTTGCAAGCCAGATCCCTTTTCCAAAATTCTTAAATATTTTTAGTTGTGATTGTATCTTCTAGATATTAGAGAAGAAAAACTAACTCTAATATAAGGAAGAATGAAACACAAAATAGAATAAATAATTATGTGATAAATATACTGATAAGATTTTGAAAAATCTGAAGGTAATATAAAGACTTTGAACATTATATATATATATAAAAGATAGATTTAACACCTCAAGGAAAAACACTCAACATAAATAGATGGAGAATGAGTGCCATTAAGTTCAACCCCTAATATTGGAATAATGCTGCTGCTGCTTGCTGATGATGGTTAACCATCCATTCCAATTTTGTGCATTCATAACAAACAAAACCACAAAATGGTTAATATTAAGGCAAGCTATGGATCCTCGCCTTAACTTATTGAATGTGGAGTGTTTAATTAGTTCATCAGTTTACCTTTTCTAAATAAGCATATAATCTAATTTTATATGTGACAGTATGTGGTGGTTTATTGATAGCATGTGTGTGTGAGAGAGAGAGTTATGTGTATGTTTTGTCATTTTGTTCAGGCTTGATCAGTCTAATCATGCTGCATTTTTCTACACTGGAAAAGTTAATTTTGTTAGAATCTCATTTTCATTTAAATGAGTTTTCAGAATTCCTGCATTTAAGAATATCAGTTATTTAAAAGGTATCAACTTACATTCTCCACGGTGATCCTTCACTAAAAAGGCTTCACTTTTTGCCTCTTGAATTCTTCCTTCCATCAATTTACTTGGACAAGCTCGTGCTCCTAATCTGAATTTTCGACTTCTTATCCAGCTGGAATTATCAGTAAAAGAAGCATCATTAACACATCCGACTCCTTGGTTCAGGGTAATTGTCAGCTCTCCAGTTAGCAGTGGCCTTTTTCCATCTCGTTCACGCACTATATTATCAACAAAATGCTTCTCGGACCATTCATCCTCATCACCAAAGTCACCATCTAAAGCAAGAATCTCAATTTTGGCTGAAGCCAAAGGACCAGAAGTGACGATCAATTTTGAACCACTATCTATAATCAGAACCTGAACAGGAACTCCACCTTCAGCTTCTATTCTACTGCCCGTGTAAATTGTATGAGGTAAAGTATTATTGAAGTGAAGCTGATATTGTTTGCTAACAGTGGAGTGGCTCGGAGTTGCAGGCGGTATTCTACTGCAGAATACAATAAAATAATAAGCTAAGTAATACAATAAAAATTTATATCAAACTGAATATGTTATTTAGATTTTCCAGGCTGCTACAAGTGCATCAAAATAATCAGCAGAAACACAATAAATCAATCCAATGGAAACATAATAAATAAGATCTTTCCAAAAAGAGAAGTTATTCATTTAATTGATCATGAGAAATGTGTGAGCACACAAATGAATTATGCATACAAACACCAACAAAATGCTATTTATGCTACAAATTGGGTAACTAAAGCAAAATTGACCTGGGAACTGAGTGTACATGATGATTGAATGCATTTTGCACCTCCTCTTGCACCTGAACATGAGAGAATTATTTAGATCTCATGAAAAAACATAAACTCTTCATATGTGCATGCAGGCACCTCATATTGAAAATTTTTAACAAACTGACATTACTTTGGATGAAACTGTAAAAAACAACAAATTAGAAGTTTGTATGTATTAGTTTTAAACATCAAGGTCAAGAGTGAAGATGCAATGTTTATAACCTATTGCCCAGTCCTGAGAATGTTTTTCAATCATACCTGTCTACAATTCAATAAATTTCTAATAGATATGTTTGATGGAAATATTACGAATAGGCGTTAAGTGACCCAAAAGATTCTAATTACCGTGAATTTATATCAAAGATTAACATTGAGTTCATATACTTTTGCAATAATAATGAAGATGCTTACAAAGAATATTCAAAGCAAGATGCTTGGTTTATATTGTTTGCAAATGATGTAGTTACAATTAGTTAGACATCATATAAGGTGATGACTAGATGTGATAGGTTTAGACATCATCCACCTGAGCATCCTCATCTCTGCAACACTTAACTTAGAATTATGCTTCTCTTTTAATGTCCAACATTCTACACCATAAAGCATTGCAGGTCTCACCACCATCTTATAAAAATATTTTTTTATATTGATAAATATTTTCAAAGAATGTGCAAGAAATCCAATGTCAAAGATAAATCACAATAGTAGAAGATACAAAAAGCATTTGTGCCTAAAGAATCATCAATCTGCTAAAAAGTAACTTGCGAAGTAATTGTCACCATATCATACATATCTATATCAAATAAGTCTTTCAAGATGGTAGTCAGATCAAGTCTTAGAGACTACGATTATGTGCCCCAAAACAATTGGCTCCATAAATACAGCTTTGTGCCACGTCCTAGGAAGTTGCAATAGCTAGGCATAAGTTGAAGCTAACACAGAAAATTTATATATTAAATTAATGTCATTGCACAATTCGCTTTCTCTGAGACAAAATATCTAACAAAGACAGCACAACAGCATGAAGGTATCCACTCGGAACATATGATAATAAGATGCATGCAAGACCTTATAACCAGATGATACAATTTTTATGCATGTTGGACAAGTTAAGTCAAGAGAGTTAGTAGTGTAGAAAGATGTATAAAGTCGATACTAAATAAGTAGAATCAGGCTAATGATGATGATAATGATGAAGCAAATACTCATGTCTAATCATTCATTAGGCCTAAAGCCTTGAAATAACAATGCCCTCAACTGGTCGCACAATGCTAATGACTAATAGATTTGGATAATGACTTCAATTCGCTAATTCAAACTAGAGGGCAGCTTTTAGTTTGTATCTGCAACAAGTTGAGAACTTGAATAAGGTAATTTTAAAGATGAATAAGAGTAACCTAATGTACTCATCAATTCAGGAAGAGGTCAGAAATAGGTCCAAATCTTGTATTTAATTAACTACTTCAAAAATAAACAAGTTTAAAATGCACCACTTCTGCTAGAGCTAATAAGTTCATTTTATGGGGGTAATTTTTGTACCCATATCAAATGAATCTGGAATGACACAATTCTAGCTGAACATAAACAATTATGTTCTAAGATGCGTTGCAAAGAGAATGATAAAAATATAAAATAAGTGCATTACAAGGAAGATTTTCCCATGCGCAAATTTGCAAATAAATTATTATGGATTAAAAAAAATGGCACAAAAAAACAGTAACTAGGTGAAAATTTTGATGTTCAAATTTATAACCTATGGAATTTGAAAAGTTGTAGCATATAAGATTAATTCCTATAAAATTTGAAAGGTTCATCCTATGTGGCTAAATTGAAAGGCTTTCTCCAATACTTTTAAGCACAAAAAATCATAAATTTCCTTATTTCTTGCTTCTCAGGCGTAAAATCTTTCCAGAGTTTTTTAGTTTCAGTTTATAGAGTGTAGTTAGATTTGAGATCATCAAAGTAGTACTCATAGTGTGCAAGTTCTACACAATCGTTGCTATATCTCATGATGTAGATGCTCATGACATCCTTAAGCCCTGGCAAATGAAACAAATCTTGTATAAGGAAATTGTGTAGAGCACAAAGATCGACATTCTTTTCTTTTTTTTTTTCAAATTCAGGCTTAAGGTTGAATTTTTGGTAGTAATATTCTATGTTGTCATTAATAGTAGTAAACTTTTTTGCTTTATTCCATTTCCTTATTTGAGAGCAATATTTCTAACAATCTTAAATGGATAAGCTAATCATATCCCAAGCTATCGGATCAAAGGGATAAGCAAATCATAGGGATTACGTATTAACTACAGAACTCTATCACCATGTCCAACATTTATTTTTTCTACATTGTCGATCAAGTTCATTCACGTGGGAGATTGTTGGAAAATTAGTTTGTACCTATGGATAAATGAAAAATTAATGCTCAAATTTGTAACCTAAGAATGAATTCTAAAAACTGAAAGGTTCTTACCTGATGGAATAAATTTTAATCAAATCTAAAAATTTAAAACCTATGGTATTAGATCCCCCATTCATCCAAACTTTATAGCATCCCTTATAAAAGTTTATATAAGGATGCTTTCAAGAAAATTTCTAAGCACGAAAAACCAAAAGGTCGCTTTTTCATTTATTGCTTCATAGGCTCATGTCCTTTCTAAAGTATTAGGCGTTCATATGATGACGTGAAGATACATTCGAATTCATTGGAGTAATCCTTCACTTGCACCCTAAGAAACACGTTCTTGATATTCTCAAGCACGGATTAAGAGCGAATTTATTTTAAGGAAAATATGTGGAACACAAGCCCCACATACCTTCTCATTCTAGTTTTCAAATTTTGAATAAAGGTTGAATTTCTGATTGTAATGTTCTACATTTTAATTGTAATATTGTCATTGATATTAGTAAACTTGTTCATTTCATTTCATTTCTTTACTTCATTTGCTTACAATATTTCTAATAGACTTTAGCTTTACAAAATTTGATGGAATTCATCTTGAACTTTTAATCCTTGCTAGCTCAAAGAAATTACACTTAATTCTAGAAAAAACATGCAATCCAAATCTAACGCATAAAATGGCAACACATAAAACCCAAACATTGAGAACATTTGCAAGGAACACTTAAGGAGAGCGTTTCAAAAATAATGAGTGCTAATAAAGACAGTAATCTAAAAGTATATAAGTCATATTTATGCTAAAGCACATTACTCTCTCATTTCCCCTATTATCTCTAACTAGTGTCCTCATTAATCAGCATAATGTTTAAAAGGAGGATTTACATGTATAGCTCTTTTATTAAACATATTTAATACTTAAACTTCACCTTTCAAATATATAGCACTCTATTAATAGAAGTAAATAGGTTTAATGAAAACCCTCGATAAGGCGACTCAGTCACAACCCAAATCTTGTTGTATGATGAGGAGATAAGGAAATCATGATATGCGACGAGACCAACAACATCTTAGGGGTAGTAGGATCTCACTAACAAAGGGAGATGGAATTGGTCGCATGTTGATGGGAGACAGTGTGGTGAAGGGATTATTGTTCCCAACCGCCAATAAGATTGACAGTGTATGGCGGCTTGTAAAGGGTAACCAGAACTAATGAACAAAGGACAATGGGACTAGTGGTATGGTGACAATATTAAAATGATGGGTTAAGCCTTTATCCCACTATATCGGATCAGCTCTATGATTTTTTTTTCTCTATTGTGTCCTTTTAATAGTCAAATTCTCATTTAAATAACAAAAAATATATATAACAAAAAGAATTAAATAAATGGGTGCTAGTTATTAAATATTAATATGAAACTAATACTCAACAAATTGTTTGGTTATTTGTTTCAAAATTTTAGATTTATATGAGGGAAAAAATCATAAATTCATTCAATCCTATGAATAGTAGGATTTAACAAATCAAAAATTGAACTAACATGGGGTGAAACATGTTTTAGCCAAATAGCCCAATTTAATGGCTCTTTGGGTTAGGCATGATTTGGCTTAAAACTTACCAATTATATTTTGAAGATTTAAATTCCTAGCATTTTGATAAATACTAGTTTTATTTCTTTCTTTAGTAAATTTAGGATTTCTTAAATTTCACCATTTACAAGATCTAATGGATTTAAACATTTCTCTCACTTAAAACTCTTAAATCCTAAAAGAAATCGTCAAACACTTTACCAAAATTTAGTAAGAGTTAACCATTGATATGTCATAGTCTTCAAGTTTTAATGCTCTAGTTTTTAAATATGGAATTATAGGATTTACTAAATACTAGTTTAGTTAAATCCGCTTGTAGCCAAAGATCACTACAACAACAACAACAACAAGCCTTTATCCCACTATGTGGAGTCGGCTAAATGAATCCTTTTTTCTCCATTGTGTCCTGTTATAAGTAAAATTCACATTTAAATCTAATAAACAAATGTCATTTCTAATATTTTCTAACCAAATCCTTTTAGGTCTACCTCTGACCTTCTTAACATAAGTCAAATCTAATACATCTACTTTCTTAACCAGGTCACTAGAAGTCCGCCATTTTATGTGACCAAACCATCTAAGGCGACTCTCTCTAATCTTATCCTGTACTGGAGCTACTCCAAAGAGCACTAAAGTCTCCAAAATATTGTTTGGCAGGATTTAAGCTAGATCTTGATTAAATCCTGCCAAAAATAGGACAACAAAATTACACTCTTTAAAGAGGAAAAATGGGAAGTATACTGCAAAACTACAAAAAAACAGCTCGACTGTGAGTAACCAAAAGATAAAATGGACTAATTCCAGGCAGTAAAGTTCTTCAGTGCTAAAATATAAATATGCTAAAAAAATAAATCTTAACAAATATAGTACCACACGACGGAGAAAAGATTCAAGCTTTGACAAGTGGCTCTGCATAAACTGTGCTCCCATGACCTCTCTCATTGCCCTAACAGATGAAAACCAGCTAAATACAAACAAAGAAGAGCTTCAAATTTTCAAAAACAAAAATATCCCAGCTACAGACTCACGCAATCAGGAGGCGAGGTCGCTTTGCTTCTGGAGCAGAAGACCCATCACACTCCTCTTGCCCTGCAAGCCTTTTCAGAACCATCACAAATTACTCCAGCGCCGCAACAATACAGTTTTAAAACTTACTCTGGACACCCTAGAACACTCAGCTTGCCGTCCAAATCACCTCTTTTAAAGCAATGAAACAACGGATAGCAATGAAATCGCGCGGAAGCTTCATCCAGCTTGAGGAACACAACAGTCTGAAAATTCTGAGTAAACGCAGAAAAAGCCATGACTTTGTGCTACTTATAGGCGATCGAATCAAGAATATGTGCAACTTCGATCCCAGAGTAAGTCTTCAAATAGTCAGTCACAGCCGGAGGAGAACATATGGTATTACCGGACGCGAAAAACGCCAAAGCGAGAAAAGCTGCTTTTAATAGCTGAGAAAGCAGAAAGTGAAACGGCCCTCGCTCTCGTATTTGGGGAAGCTGCCGAGAAAGCAGTAAGAAGGCAGGTGGAAGGGTCATCGGATTCGCCGCAGGCGTTGTTGGGAGGCAAAATAATAGATGTATATAACCGTAGTGAAAATAGTGAAGAAATTGGAAAGGTGCTAAGGTTCTTGGGATCTAATATCATGTTTTGGCAATCTTCTTCTGTGAAAACAAAAAAAATTTGTAGACTATGAAAGGGGATGGAAAGAGATCCCTTTATTCCGTATTGGAACGAAGCATTGGTGGAGTAGTTGGAGCAGGATTTTCTTTACTAATGATTCTTGGATTCCGAGGTTGGAACCTTCGATATATATATAAGCGGCTGCTTGGTTAGATAAAAAGCAGAAAAATTATAGTACTAAATAAATATAATGTAAAACAAATATAGTATAAAAAATATTTAAAATTTATTTTTACAATTACAAAGAAAATTTATATGAATACTTTTTTTAATATTTGAATTAAAAAGAATATATTGTAAAATTTGAAGATGTTGGAGACCGACGGTGGCCAGCAATAGTAGTAGTAGTTGCCAGCAACTCTGATGGTTGCCGCCAGTGATCAGCAGTTGCACCGATGACGGTGGTAACCAGAGGTGGTGGTTAGCGGCGGGGGTTGTGGCAGATGGTCGTTGACGGGTCATGGTGGTGGTGGTGGCCAATAGCTGACAGCGGTGGTGGTTATAGAGGGTGGAGGCACCGGCAATGATTTACTATGGTTAGGTAAATTTATTTGTGATGCAGTCGTTCTCGTTCAAACTGTATGAGTTTAATTTACCTCAAAGAAACTATAATAGTTTATACTCTATTTACTTTGCTTTACATTCCTTTTTCATCCAACCAAACGCCAAATTTTTACCACTGCATTTGAAATATTTTACATCCAAATCCAACTAAATAGCCCCTAAATGTCTTGAGTTAAAATTCTGAAGCAGCATACCATGCTCGTTACAGTTAAAATAGGTTAATAGTTTGTCAAATCTCATACTCGATTGATCCAAATCTGTATGATAAACAGGTTTAATAGGTGGGTATGTTAAACAGGTTTAAAAGGTGGGTCTGATCCAATGACTAGGATGAGATGAATCGTACCAATAATTTGTTTTAATTTTAAAAAAGCTCTAACTTATCAACTATAACAATTAGATTAATATATCAAAAATAAGAAGTGCACATCAAAAAATAAAAATTTTAAAGGAAAAAATAAATAGGTCATTATTGAGTTCACGGGTTAACCTGAATAAAAAAAATAACAAGTTGAAATTGATCTAAATCGGACCCACTTATTAAACTGGAAAATACAAACCCAAAATTTTTTGAGTCAGACATGCATTAGATTGTCAAGTCACATTATTTGTTGGCACCCCTAACTGCAGCCATAAAATTTGATGCCCTCTCAATTTTATATAAAGATTCGTAAGATAAATCTATTTAAAAAAAAAGTTAAGGAGATAGTAATAATTTTGCTATTTATATTTTGTCATTTATAAATTATCTTAATAATTAGAGTAGGTATTGATGGGCTATATATAATAACCCAAATTTCAAAAAAAAAAAAAATTTAAATGAGAATTTTGAATTTTAGCTCTATACCTTGCTGAAGTAGGAAGAGAGAGGGAGGAGATAGAAGGTTGTTTGAAGCTCTTTTGTCCATCAATTTTGTACCGAGAATTTTTCTATTCTTTGTAAGTAACATAATTCTCATTTTAGTTTTTAATAATTTTGAGTTAACATATTTCTTCTCTACTAAATCGTTAAAAACATATTTTTCTCATGATTTACCTGTTGACTCAAGAAAACGGCACGAATGCATGAATCCCGCTTTAAAGCCGTAAGATTCCATTTTCCTTAAATCAGATTGTAGTTAATCAGATTTCCCTTTAGGGTAGTATCAGGGTTAAGACCCATCCATGAGCAACTCATAAATAGAGCAGTAAGTTCCATTCTAAATCAAATCATTGGGCAACTCATAAATAGAGCAATAAGCCTTATTCCAAATTTAATAATCGAGCTACTTTATATGAAAGTCGTAAGTCCCAACCTAAATCTAAATATCTGGGCTACTTCCTAAAGAAGCCATAAGTCTCGTTCCAATCCAAACTTATGGGTTACTTCTAAATGAAATCATAAATCTCAAACTAAATTTATGTATGAGTATTCTAATTGATGTAAACCTCAAAACATCTAATAAAATTAAAGCTCAAATCTCACCACTTCAGTCTACTCGGGATCCCTAAGAGGAGGCAACCCATGGTTGTTAATCATATTCTCTGGATACTACGGTCAATGATTGTTATTTTTGTAGACTGAAACTTATGGTATACCCGGGACGATGGAACCATGGAATTTTGATCGGGTTTTCCTCCATTTTCTCCAAAATTGAGACTAAATAACCTAAAATTTTATTCATCCTTAATCGAGAGTTCTCTCTTATATAGGGTTTTCAGGGTCAATGCCCTTCATTTTAAAAAGATTTCCTAAAGCATGAGACTTACGACTTCACTTAGAAATAGTCCTCTAGTGGATCTTACAACCTAACCCTATAGGTTATGATGCCCTGAGGTTTGAATTGTTTGAGTGGACAGTAATTGTTTGACACTAGACCATCGTGGTTTTTCAATTGGTTGTTTATCAGCAATTGTACTTACTAGTTTGACCATTTGTTATTGTGTAACACCAGTGTTTTTACTACAATAATTTCTTTTCATGTTGTTTGGTAGTTTCATTTCAATGGTAGTAGATTACTTTTCCTACACTAGTGTACTAGTAATTTATTATAATATTTTATGCTTCAGCATTTAATTTGATATTGATTTAATAATGATACTTAATAAATTTCATTTATTCATTATAGGATAAGTCCTACCTAAATAATTAAAATCTCCAGCCAGCCTCACTATAGAGTTAGGTTGTAAGAACAATCCTTATGCAACTCATAAATAGAGCAGTAAACCCCATTCTAAATCAAATTCTTGGACAACTCATAAAAAGAGCAATAAGCCCCATTCCAAATCAAATCCCCATGTCCCAACCTAAATCTAAATATCTGGGCTACTTCTTAAAGAAGCCATAAGTCTCGTTCCAATTCAAACTCCTGTGTTACTTCTAAACGAAGTCATAAATCCCATACTAAAATAATTTATGGGTATTCTAATAGATATAAATCCTAAAACACCCAATAAAATTAAAACTCAAATTTAACTACTTCAGTCTACTTGGGATCTCTGATCTCGAGTTGGCGATTAATATGAAAATTGAGAAACTCCATATATATGTAGATTATCAACTGATAATCAAATAATGTCAAAGGGGGAGAATGTATTATAATTGATTATATTTGTGATTTTTTTTTTAAATTTTTTTGTTATTTAGCTTTAAAAATTTTATGTCTTAAAAAAATGTTTTTCCCTATTTTTAAATGTAATTCTTTTAATGAGGGGGAGTTTAAGAGAAAATATTTTTAGTTTGTAAATTCAACCGATATTATTTGCCACCATAAAAAAGGGGAGACTATTATAACTCGGGCTTTCAAGGTTATGACTTTGATGATAACAAATAATATTGATTACCACTTTATTTCTCCAAGTATTTGTAGTGCATATTGTTAGTTCGGTGATCGTGCACACACACACAAGGGAAGGAAAAAAGTTTTTAAATATTTTATTTTTTCTATACATCATATTATACGATATGAATTTTACTGTATGATTTGGTGTTACATAAATTAATTAAAATAATTTATTTTTTCTAGGATTTTTTTAAATATACCTGGCTGTATAATACGATACATCATAATGGATTATATGTTATAATTGGAAAGCCTGTCATCCATTAAATTAGACAAAATTTTGAATTTGAAAAGTTGTTCTAATTATAAATACAAACCTAATCATATTGTACGATGTTAAAAACATTATCTAATTTAATCATATGATTAGTCAATCGAATATGCTTAATTTTGATATTTTGATCGTACTGTATGAATTGGATCATATTGTATGATCTACATAAACGATTTTGGTCATCCTATGATTCATCTTGAACAAACTGTATTTCAGTTGAACTAATCGTACTGTACGATGGGTCATTTGTACTGATGATCATATAACACTAACATATAAATTGAATTGTTCATACTTATGTTTGTACTGATGGCTTATAGTACGAACAAACAAATTGAACTATTTGTACTATACTAACAGGTGATCGTACAATACTGACATGTCAAATTATGTATATCGTACTGGACAATCCTGCGATCGTACTGTTATCTTTGACAACTGAATTGATTTTTTAGGATTTTTTTTATGCCCTTTATTTAAGCTTTCTCCAAAGACTTTGTTAGAGTCTTTAAAATGTATTGAGTCTCTGTTCTTTTAGAGAAACTTGAAGAGAGAGCCTTTAAAGGGAGAGAGAAAAGGGTGTAGTTTGAGAGGGAGAAAATCCTTGTGAGTTTTAATGGAGTGTGGAGGGGATTTCACATGGTTGTTCTGACAAGCTTGCATCTTAGTACCATCAGATTCAAGGTTTTTCTTAAGGGAAGTTTTGAGAAGAATAATATCTCTTTGGTGTCAAAGGACTCGCTACTCTATTGTACCGGGAAAGGTGAAAGGGATTCATGGTTCTCTGCCATCTTCAGAAGGGAGAAAAAGTAGTCAATGTTCTCTGCCTGTGAAAGAAGTATCGATCCTCTACTACACCAGGTTGGTGAAAAGATTTTGAAAAGGCTTATCCTCCTTGATGTGAGAGCAAAATGAGAGACACTAAAATGTTTAAGTGCAATACTTAGAGGGTGCCACCGAGGAGTGGATCAAGGTCAGATTAGACCAAACCACTATAAATCTGATGTATTCTTTCTGATTTTAATTTCTACAGTTTATTTTTACACATTTTATTTTGGATATAATTACTTGGTTGAAAATTTGTGATTGATATTATGTGGTGTTGATTAGATTATTATCATAATCTTTGTAACTTTTGATAAGTGTACTAGCTTTTGTATCAAGTGATAGTATTACTTACGTATTAGTGAGCCTTAGGGCTATTTCATTGAGGTCTAACAACCTCCAAGGACTTTAAGATGTAGGTCAAGTTGCTTGAATCACAATAAATTTAGTTTACTTGTTCTTACTTTTACTTTTTTTTTTTTTAAAATTTCTTGTAATTTTATTTTATATGCTTAGTTATGATATCATCATTGGATTTCTTATTTATAATGAAGAAAAAAAATCTTATCATGTGATAAGATTTAGGCCTCGTTGAACTGCTGCCTTTTTGCAGAGGTCTGCCAGGTAAGTGAATCGGATTCTGTGCATGACTCCGATTGTATTTCCTGGGTATTTGACCTTGAATGCCGCTTCGATTTCATCTTTAATAAGCGGTGGCATCTTCCTGAAAAATTTGTCAGATAATTCGGAATTGATATACATGCGTTCTGACTTGGCAGCGAGGACTTTATAATCATTCATGCAATTAAACATATTTTTTTATCACTTTACTTTTAATCTTATTTAAGAAAAAATATTATCACTATTTTTTCTCTATTAATGTGGTGCTTATATTAAAGTATTTTTTAATTGTTCATAAGAAAAGTAACATAATTTTCAAAATTTAGAAAAAAGAGGAAAATTTAATGTTTTTATTTTTAAAGGCTTCCATACAATCAGAAATATTTAAAATACACATCAATTCATCCCCCGCCTTAGGCATGCCATACATTTTCAATTTTTTTATTTTGTTATTTTCATTAGAATTTAGTCTTAGCTCCTGTAATCAACATTTAACAAGATTATCTTGATTTATTTGATGTTGTACATCATTAAGGGTACAAAATAAATGTTTATGCGACTGTGAATTCAGTTGTATAAATCTACCTTACTTTAAATAATTGACTAAATATTTTCTAAATGAGTACAACTTATTTCCACCAAATGATATATGTTGTAATAAAAGAATTATTTAAAGCCCGACTATAAAAAATTTCACATAGTATCACATGTTGTAGTATGATAAAAATTTAAAGCTCGACTATCAAAGGTTTTTCTCTTAGGAAGTTAAGGCTTAATAATAAGAACTTTTATTCTATCCAGTGAACGTATACAGAGGAAGGTTCGGTTTTAGGCAAAAAAGCACCTGTACCGAGTTTTTTTTCAGGGCACCGAGTTTTTTCAAAAAACTCGGTACAGACGCTTTTTTGCCTAAAACCGAATCTTCCTCTGCGTACGTTCATTGGATAGAATAAAAGTTCTAATAATAAAGATACCTCACTCTAAAGGATCATTTGAGACAATTACACCTATTTATAATAATAGTTATAGAACTATTATGAAAAAATAGATTTTTGAACGTTGTGCTGAATATTATAAATATGTATAAATTGGACTATCATATTCTTATGCCTATCATATTTTAGTCGATTTGAATGAGAGAAAATGCCTCTAATCATATTATTTTTTTTATTAAAAAAATCATAACTAAATAGGAATGTAATAATTGTCTAAAAAATAAAATTATTAAATGGGTGTCCCAAATACATCATTGATTAGATTTTATTTAAGGCAATTTTTTTAATTAAAAAAAATAGAGTTATTAGATGTTGGATTTCTTAAAATTTATTAAAAAAAATAAATAAATAGAATCAACAATTCTGAAAAAATAATTTCTAAAAAATTAATGAAAAAAAAAAACAAATCATAACTCGAGATCGAATCGAGCTGATCTCGAGGGGGTTGGGATCGGCTCTTGACCGTCGGATCAAACTCGTTAGGGCCGCTCTACTTCCCCACTCGCTCATAAGCCTCCTCTTAGACCCTTCTGCTCGCATCCCTGCGATCACTCTACTATTCTCCTTCCTCAGCCTCGTTGTTGCGGGAGGGTACCGCCAAAGGAGCACGATGGCATTGGCATTCGATGAATATGGCCGGCCCTTCATCATCATTAAGGAGCAGGAACAGAAGAGCCGGCTGCGGGGGCTGGACGCCCAGAAGGCCAACATCAATGCTGGCAAAGCCGTTGCTCGTATCCTCCGTACCTCCCTCGGTCCCAAAGGCATGGACAAGATGCTTCAGAGCCCAGATGGTGATGTCACCATCAGTGAGTAACCCTTTCTACTTACTCTTTCTAGGGTTTCACGTTCGTTTTGAAAAAGTAAAAGGGATTTGGAGTTGGATGGACTTATAGCAGGGGCTTTTTCGCTGTATTTCTTGTGGGAGTGCAGACATTTTTGCTTATTTATTCTTTCTTTGAAGGTAGTAGGATTAGGGCAATTAATTTCATTTTGTATGCTTCTTTCTTGATGTATACCAGAAACCCTATGCTTATTTAACATATTTTCTGAGATTATATTGGAAAATGCATATGGTGAAGGTAATTCGTTGTTGAACATAAATCCACCCGAAGGGGCTGTTTGGTATCATTCTGGATTTGATTTAATTAGGATTTCTTAAATCCTCTAAATCCGGATTTCGGAAATCCTGAGAGTCTTAAATCCTGAAAATTGTTTGGTAACATTCATGATAAATCCTCTTAAATCTCATGTGACTGTTTGGCTATAGAGCAGGATTTACTAAGCCGATTCTTCCTCTAGCATCATGGATTTCGTAAATCCTGCAAAATACAGGATTTCGGAAATCCCGGATTTAGAGCGAATCAGCGGATTTTTCCGTCTACGGAGGATTTCGTTTGCCGTGAGATTTGGTTTTGCATTTTAGGCCGTTTGGCTGGATTTCGCTCAAATCCGCCTCAAATCCAGCCCTAAATCCTGCTACCAAACAGCCCCTAAATAAACTTTGCTCTTATTCAATGATCTATCTCTTTGCTTCCGTTGAATTTTAGCTGTTAGGCTGAGTTGATGAAGGGATGGAAAAGGCAGAAAAAACTCTTTTTTTGGTTTCGATTTGGATGCTTGTTATTACTTTGATCGCATAAGAAATGTAGGTTTGTTGGATAATGAGATGAGTAACATGAGCTTGTTCTATTTTTATCGTTTTAGGAGAATGGCTACTGTGGATGTTTGAGACATGAACATGCTAGAGAATAGGAAGCTATACCAATTTTATATATTCCGGTCAAAATGTGAATCATCTAATCTCTCGCACTTTCATCCTTTGGATGTGCAAACTAAAGTAAAGCATGTTTTGTTTCTATAATCTTTGGTTGATTATTTGCTTTTTTTAAAATGCTTTTGTGGATATTGGCTTTTTCTTGTATGTTTGTTGTCATTATTTTGAAATTTTTAAAATACATGTAGTTCGAAGTGCATAAAGTATAATTGAAGAAGTAGCTTATGAGTTTTGTAGTTAGTGGACTACATAGTTTGTTCTGATACATATTCTTTTCTCCACAGCAAATGATGGTGCAACAATATTGGAGCTGATGGATGTGGACAATCAGATAGCAAAATTAATGGTAGAATTGTCTAGGAGTCAAGACTATGAAATTGGTGATGGCACCACTGGAGTTGTTGTAATGGCTGGTGCACTTTTAGAACAGGCTGAGAAGCTACTTGAACGTGGCATTCATCCTGTTAGGGTTGCTGAGGGATATGAATTGGCATCACGGATAGCTGTTGAACATCTTGAGCATATTGCCCAAAAATTTGAATTTAATGTGACCAATATAGAACCTCTTGTACGAACTTGCATGACAACTTTATCTTCAAAGATGTGAGTATGAAATTTTGTATTTTAACATCCATTTATATATTGCTATTTTCTTGCACGAAACTTCCGTTTCTTGATATGCAAAATTGCAATTCTTATGTTTGCTAGTGTTGCTAAGTTAGGAGTGTGCTATGTTTATGTCTTAGCTTCTTGTTTGCATTCCTATTCCTTTAGATCCTAATTTATAATAAAAGGAATTTCATAAATGGATGTCCTTGTATTTATAGTCTATATAGCTTCAATATATTAGTTGAAACTCTTATTCAAGGAACATTAACTTTCATGGGTAGTTTTAAGTTTCATATACAAGTTAATATTTTAAAGATGTAAATCCTAAATCCCATTGTCTTGCGAAATGTTTTGTTAATTAAGGCATGGTTTTACATGTATGTCTTTATCATGTAAACTTTTGTTTCATATATTTCTTGTGTATGTGTAAATCATTTAAAATGTGATGTGAAACCCAACTAGTTGATGTGTTGTGTTGGCCATAATATTAGGGGTTTGTTTGCCATCTTTTGTCCAAAGGATACCAATGCATACCTTTCTCATCTTTGTTTTAAAGATGTCCATATGTAAAGCATTTCATCATTGATTGGTGAATTTATTGATGCCTCTTCATGTGAGGGTCTTTATTAAAAGGTTGCATTCATTCATTCACATCTCTTCATGTAAAGTTGCTTCATGAAAGTTTCATCCATTAATTCACACTACTTCATGAAAAGGTTGTATTCATTAATTACACCTTTTTATGTAATATTGCTTTATGAATGATTGCATTCTGTCCATCACACTTTTGGATATATGGGTGATTAAGCATCCATACCACACCTATAAAAGGCCGAGCACCATCTAATTCCCTTGCCATGATTTGCACTCTATGCTTCAGTTGCTAATAAATTATCTCTTGATATAAGATTCTTTATGTTGTTTGAAATTTACTTCTATGCTATTTATGTTTCCTTGGCCAAAATCTTTTCACTCTCTCCCTCTTCATAGCTGAAACCCTCTTATTTAAGGAGCATGCCTCTCCTTGAAGAGCCATTCCATTCCTTGCTATTACTCCTTCCCTCTTCTTAAACTTTTCTCTTCATTAGTTATTTCTTTTTTAAATGTTGAATCAAGATAAGGAGATGTTGGCGAGGTTTTTGTTGTTAGTAGAAAAAGGTTCCTAGGAGTTGGCATATATAAGATTTAGGTTGAATCCTTTTGAGAGAGAGATATGAAGATACCTCATTAAGAGGAGTCCAAGCTGAGCTTTACACAGAGGTAATTGAGCCCTCCTTCCTTCAACGAACAGGGTCAAGAATCAAACACCTCTTTGAAGAATAATAAATCATCTTTTTGCTCCCAAATCGCTTTATGGTTTCTTTGCCGACATGTTCTCCTGCTCATCGTAAGACTTGGTGAGTGGAAAATAATTTATGGTTTCTTTACCTCATTAAGAGGAGCCCAAGTCAAGTCTTATTAGGTCCCTGAACCCTCCTTCAAAGAAAGGGGTAAAAAACATAACTCCTTTTCCAAGGAAGAGCTGAGCATCTTTTAGACCTCAAATTGCTTGGTGGTTCTGTATGACTTAATCTAATTTAAAGGCCTCAAATTGTTCCAAACAATATAATTGGAGGGGTCCTATTTGCATCATCACCCCAATGGTAGCACATGCAATTGGTGACTCAAATTTTTGATCTTGTAGTTGTTGGTAAATGGATTTATGAAAAATACTTATTTACTTCATAAAGATTGGATCAATGTAGTTGGAGGGGTCTTATGTACTTCATCACTTGAATGGAAGCTTATGAGATTGATGTAAATATGTTTAATAGGTTTCAAGCAATTTTGGAGTGTTTGTGGAAGGTTTAGGGTTTGTGGGAGGCTAATGAAGCTAGTGACTAGATTTATGAATTTGAGATTGATTTGTGGATGAATTTTTACAGCAGTGAATGATCCAGTTTTATTGTGGTGCAAAATTAATGGAAACACCATATTTGAAGTTTGGGTTGTTAACTAATTGAGTATAAAGATTTTAGGTCAACTGGATGTATGGTTAGGAATTTTTGAATGTTTTTTATGGATTCACAAAAAGGGACATTTGGAGTTGTGTTTTAATGAGCGGGTTATAGCTCAATTTTTGAAGAGGCTGATGCGGTTTGAAGTCTTGTGAATTTGTTGGAGATATGGGTGAATACGAAACAAGATAGGAAATGATATGCTAGGGTTCATAAACCGTAATAGTGGTTATTCACAAATCAATCCAAATGCTTGTAGCACACCAACACGTTCTCAGCACAAGTTTTGCAAGTGATCAAAGTTATTTTTCATTGAAACAATAGGGGTATAAATAATATGAGCTGTAAAAGTGGAGGGAAACACGCTAAGAAGTATACCAAAATTCTTCAGTTAAAATTCATCCTAGGGCTCTAATGGAAGGTCACTTCTTTGGTTTATATTTTAAAAACTAAACAAGCTACTTCAAATATAAAGGATTTATTAAAATCTTAGATGGCCATTGGAAATACTCAGTTTGGATTGATTGATGAACTTCCAAAAATGGGTTTTAGCATTTAAAAAATTTCGTCCAAATCTATTTTGACTAGTCCCCCTATTTCTTTTAAAAAATTAAAACTATAATAAAATACAATTAGTTGTCATTATATGGGGCCTTTAAAATTAATCTGGGTAGTGGTTTCCTTGCATGTCTTTTATTAGAGATCTCACGTAGATTCTTGTTTATGTAGTTGTTGCCATGTCCAAAATTCCTTTTTTGGATAATTTTTTTCTTTTTTATGAATGGGAATGAAAAAGAAATTGACTACTAAATTAAAATAGATGCGTAATATATGTCTTGCTTATTCTTAGATAAAATGTCATGAGGATACCAATCTTGCCACATTTAAGTTACCTCAATGCACCTTTTTATTCTTGAATTTTGAAATTACTTCTTATTATTACTAGTTTTTCTGAGTTTTAAATGGACACTGGAACTTAATGGAACATTTTATGTATGAATGCAGCAGTAGTTATTTTGTTTTTTCTATTCTTCTACAAGTTATTAAAATGAAATCTCTTCTATCCAGAGTCAATCGTTGCAAACAAACTTTAGCTGAAATAGCTGTTAAAGCTGTGCTAGCAGTTGCAGATTTAGAGAGAAAAGATGTCAATTTGGATTTGATTAAGGTAGAAGGAAAGGTTGGAGGAAAGCTGGAAGATACTGAGCTCGTCTATGGGATCATTGTTGACAAGGATATGAGCCATCCTCAGATGCCCAAAATAATTGAAGATGCAAAAATTGCTATTTTGACCTGCCCATTTGAGCCACCCAAGCCAAAGACAAAGCATAAGGTGGACATTGACACTGTGGAGAAGTTTCAAACTTTAAGACAGCAAGAGCTGAAGTATTTTGATGACATGGTCCAGAAATGTAAGGTAGGTAAATCGCATATGATTTTTCCTTTACTAACTGAGCAGAATTTCTAAACTGACTTTGGATAATATATAAGCCATGTGCATTTTGTTTATGAATAATCTTCTCAAGTGATACGACTTGTGATGTTCAACATATTTTATATAAATGCAATATATTATTATTGTGTATACCAACTGGATTCTCTTTATGGAGTAGGCACAAAGACAATATAAAACAGTAGGATCAACATGTTCTGCTTGCAATGCCTTGTTGCAAGGCTTGATGGGAATTTGTATGGTTGCTGGTCTAAGCAAATATGTAGGTTGTTGAGGATTTTTCTGAGAAAATATAATTTTTTTATTCATGCACGCATGGACCTTTAGCTTAGCTTTGTGTGTGAATGCATAATGGGAATCATGCATGTATGCTTCCATTGTTGTGCTTGCTAGGCCTTGTTTCAAGGCTTGATGGGAATATGGATGGTTTTTAGTTTAAACAATTATGTAGGTTATTGAGGATTTTTCTTAACAAGTTAACGATGTTGTGCATTCACGCCTGCCTCTTTTTTTGTTACTTTGTTTGAATGCATGTTAGCAATCATGCAAGTGTGCATGCATGCATGTTTCCATGTGTATGAGGCTGTGTTTACGTGTATATGCATGCCTGTTCATATCAACTTCTGTTTGCTTTCATATATGATTTATTTATGTTGGTTTTCCATGCATTTCATATGGCTTGTTATATGCTTGCACACATTTATGCTTTTGTCCTGGCAGATTTTTTTCTATCATTTGCTGCACCTAGAATTGTCAGTTAATGAACTATGCAAGGAATTTACTTCTGTTTTAGTTTGTCTTAATTGTTTCTAGATTTGTTATCTGTAAACACTTGCAGTTCGGCATAAGAAGTTCAAGGAGCTTGTTATATGCTTGCACATGTATGTTTGTGTCCACACAGATCTTTTCCTATCATTTATTGTATCGACATTTGTTAGATCATGAACCATGCAAGGATGTTCCGGCTGTTTATTATCTGGTAGTTGTTTGTAGCTTTGTTATGTGTAAACCTTATATTTCTTGATAAGAAGTTTGGAAGGAAAGTGCTTTCAACATGTCTGAGCCAGATGATTTTAGGAGTTTGTGAAGATTATTTTTCTTTTAATTGAACCTTATCCTTTCAGGATGTTGGTGCCACTCTGGTCATTTGTCAGTGGGGTTTTGATGATGAGGCAAATCACTTATTGATGCATCGCAACTTGCCTGCTGTTAGATGGGTTGGGGGTGTGGAATTGGAACTGATTGCGATTGCTACAGGTTTGTCTGAATGCTCAAGTATTTGTTTTTTCTTCTAGGACTATGATTTGCTTTTTATGATGTTTGATTGTAATTTAACCATCCTTCTTCTTTGCCTACAGGTGGAAGAATTGTTCCTCGATTCCAGGAATTGACACCAGAAAAGTTGGGAAGGGTATGCTTGGCATTTTTTCCAAAAGTTCATAGTGCAAATCATCTTTTATCTAATTTTTTGGAATTTGATAAATTTTCAATTTTGTGCCGTAATTAAGGTTTGCATCATTTTGTTTTATCAAAATCAAGCTTTTTTTTGTTAGGATTGTATCGCATTTAATGTTAATTCATAGAAATTAGAAGAACAAGATTTCTCAATCTTCTTTTTTTGGAAGATTATCTTGTTGTATACATTCGTCAGTCTTTTAATGGAATTGTTGCTGTAGTAAGGGTTTAATCTGTTGTAATCTTATATCTCAGGTTGATTAGATAGTTTTTTTAAAGCCAAATCACCAATGGAGTATACATTTCGTGGTGATTTGGCTTGAACAAACCTACGTGCCTTAGGTTAAGGAATGTATCAAGGTTTTAGCAACTAAAGAGACTTTGGTTTGTACCCATCAAATAGTCCTGTGAATAAATCAGAATTTTCTTGTAATAAACATGAACACGCTTTTGTCAGCTGGGAGGTTTGTTGCTTAAAATGACAATATGGCCATATGGAGTTAGGTTAGAGGACAATAATGCGTACATGTGTAAATTGATTGCAACAATGACTATATGGAGTTAGGTTAGAGAACAATAACCCGCATGTTTAAATTGATTTCAGCAAACTGAGGGGGTTGTAATACTCTGTTTTGTTTTGATCATAAATTACTGAAAACATTGATGGAACAACCGTAGTCTCAACAACCGGAGTTTTAAGTTGGCCAAAAATAATATGAAATAATATATGGATTTAAGTGGAGCTTTAGTAGGAAGTTGTATCAGTAGTAAAATTAGGTATGAATTGTTTAGAATGAACTGTGATGAAAAAATAGATGAATTTGTAAGATTGTTTTGTTTAGGCTTGGATTCAAAGTTTATGTTTCTCACTAGTAGAGGAGAAATCTTCTTCTTGTTCATATTATTCAGTACTAGATTCCTCTACTAATTATATATTAAGTATTTCCCTTAAACTTCATGTCCTAAGTTAATGCAATTGGTCCTATGCTAATATTCCCCCTCAAATTGGAGCATATATCTCAGTCAACTCTAGCTTGTTACAAAGCATATCAACTTGCACCCAAATCCTTGCTAAATTTTTTATGCCAACTCTCCTTTCAATTGGATCATATATATCAATTATCTATATCTTATTATATAATATAGAAATTTGTAGTGGACCCAAATCCTTGTTAAATATTTTTTTATGCCAAAACATCCCCTCAAGTTGGACATATATATCAATTAACTTTAGCTTGTGTATCCAAATTTCTAGTGGACATATTTTTTTAGCTATCTTAAGCTTGAAACATTAGGAGTAACATTCTTTCTTCGTAACACCACATCTCAACTAAATTGACAATTAATCTAGTTATGTCTTTTTTTTTCATGAAACATAGGGTTACAGATGTTGATTGTCGTAGTTTATAATCATACATTATACAACAACAACAACATCAAGCCTTAAATCCCACTACCTAGGGTCGGCTATATGAATCATTTTTCTCCATTGTATTTTGCTATGAGTCAAATTTCATTTGAATTTAATAAAAAAAGGTATTTTCTAATGTTTTCTAACCGAGTCTTTTTAGGTACCTCTACCTTTCTTAACAAAGGCCAAATCTAATACAATTATTCTCCTAACCGGGTCTTTGGGTCAACAGTGCTTTGATAGAGGAGAAATCTTTTCCTTGTATCAATTATTCAATAGAGGACCCCAATAGAGGAGTCAATCCTATGCATCGAGTAAAATGAAATAAACATCCTCTACTAACTATTTAATTTAATTTCCTTGACAATTGTGGTGCCATATGTGCTAAACTTACGTATTAGCATTATCAAGTTGTAAATTATTTGATTGACATTTTGGGAATCAATTTTATGTTATTGAAGGCGTGTTAGTATTTTTTAGAGGCTGTCCCCTGCCTTTTTTTTCTGACACTCCTATGATAAGTGTGACTTTATTCTTTGTTGCAAGCATCTCTACTCTATTTTATTCTAATCATAGATGGAGAAAATCATGTAACTTGAAGCATAGGGAAAGTATTTTCTTAACATTAGGTGTGATGAAGGTAATTTTGTTGCTTTAGGAGGGGGAATTTGGTGTTGGTGTTTATTGTGTGCTGGATGAGGGCTTGGTGGCATTGACAGTAATGTAGGTGGTTTGAGATTATAATATTTTCTATTATTAAGGTTTATATAATCTTTATGTTTCACAAGATCCATGTGTGGGAATAGGGGTGGCTTGGCCTTATCCTTTGAGCTTCTTTTTATTTGTTTATTTCACCTGCCCATTGATGGAAAGAGCTTAAACTTAGTTGTTGAACATGGAGGAACAAATCGATGGGTTTCAAAAAAATTATTGATTAAAGTGAAACATAAGCAATAAAGGCGGGGTTGGAGTGGGCATTTCAATTTATATTTATTACCATTATGATTATGTATATTGTGCAAGCTATATATATCCTTTTATGTGGATAGAGCTATTGTTATAGATGATTTTCTTAGCTTTTTTTAATTGTACGATATCTATTTTACAAATAAAGTCCATTTGGCTTAAACACTCCATATATTTTTTTGGCCAAATTAAATTTAAAATTTCATGAAATTTTAAATTGATTTGAGATTGCATCAAGCATTAAAAAATAACAATTTATTGACATTCTAGATGTTGAGATAAATGAGTTACTAATTTTATAATTTAGGGGGTACTAAAATTATATGAAAGTATTTGAGCTTGTTTAAAGCACATTTGGAGCAATTTCATTGGATTTAATAAAAAAATCCTGTAATAGTAACTTTTAGCGAGGCAATACATCACATTCTTCGATATGTTTTATTAAATGTTTAATTTTTATAAAAAATTATCAAATTTGATTAACCAAATTGTTCTTAGGTTGTAGATTAGTATCAATAATCTTGATCTTGCTTTTGAAAGCAATTACATAGAAAACTATTTGTGTGGAAAATGGCCTTTTTCCTTGTAAAAAAATAATAGTCTAATCACAATCTCTTTACTATCCCAAATCTTACTCATCTTGATCTTTCACTTGAAATAGGTAAAAACATAGAGAACTAATTATGCGGCGAATGATCTTTTTTCTCATAAAAGAATAGTGTAGTCTAATCACGTAAATAGCTCTTTACTATCCCAAGTATAGCATTTTTTTAATCTCCTTGCATATGTGCCCCTTTTTGGAGTAGGTTATACCTCATTGAAAACCTCATGAAGTTGGTGTGCCCTTTTTTGGAATCTCCATGCATGAGGTGCACCTTTTTTGGGGTTAAGGTTAACCCTCATTGGTTGAAAGTTTTGAGAACTAGGTGCACCTTTTTTAACATAAAATCATTCATCCAATGAATTGATTACATGTAGTTAAGACTTATCTTGTATTTTTTAACCTGTGTTGTTACTGTTGTCATAGTATGGATTAGGTGCTGGGTAACAAAGAACTAATAGTAAGTTAGATGCTTGGTATAATGTTACCATCAAGATGAATATTTGGTAAAAATAGGAAGGATGTCGTCTATAATGATTTTATTATAGAGGCTATTTGGGAATCACCTATCCAAAACACTATTGTCAAAAATAAATTATAGGTTGTTTGGGCATGTATTACATAGAGCAAAATATACACCAATACATTGCAAGATAGAATTGGTGTGAATATGCATAGGATTGAATACGTTTAGATCAAGGATAGCTTGGCTAGAATCTGTGAAGGAAAAGCATGCAAAAGCTAGAATTAATACCAGGATTGATCAAGGGTAGCTTGGATAAAATTTGTTAAGATAAGGTTTGCATAAGCTAGAGTTTAATTCCATATGCATGGTATGCAAATCTGGATATAAATAAATGAATGATAATGATTCATAAAGTGACCTGAAATATTTGGGAGAAGGCTGAAAATGATGATGTCGTATGATCTTGTTTAGTTTTCGTAAGTGTTCAATGATGGCTGCTTGCTTCATTAACTATGTGTTTTATGCTTCTTAGATATTCAATAATGGTCGTTTCCTTCGTTATCTATATGTTCTGATTGCATGTTTTCTGTTTTTCAATGTATATTTTTTAGATGATTATGCTTTTATTTAGACCTTGTATCATTCTCCTGTTCATATAGGCTGGTCTAGTTAGGGAAAAATCATTTGGGACTACAAAGGACCGGATGTTATATATTGAGCAATGTGCAAACTCCAGGGCTGTGACAATATTCATCCGTGGAGGTATGCAAACATTTCAATTTTATTCCCATGGATGTTTGTTGTGTATGAGATGTTCATTTTACCTTTATCTTTTTTTTATTATATTCTGAAACTTTCGGTCCAAAATTGACCTTTCCAATATGCATATATAAATAGAAAAAAAAATATATATATATATACTCATCTCCATACTCTACTGTTACTTGCTTGCTTTTATGTATCACCGATTTTGTATTTTGTTGCCCTATTAAACTTTGTGACTACTTATCATGTGATTTTGACTAAATGCCTATAGTTATTTTCCAGAAAGTTATCACTGTTTATGGTGAACTATGATTTGTCTTCAAGAGGAAAAATTATTCTGTGTGGAGCCCGAACGGGGAGATCCGTCCGAATTTTCTGCGTATTTGTAAATACTCAACAAATACTCAGTTGTGAATATTGTTGAGTAGTTATTGCGTATTTGCTGATTTTCTACGTATTTACTGAGTATTTGCTGAGTATTTACAAATATTCATCAAATACTCAGTGAATACGCAGCAATCCGGACGGTTCTTCCGGTCCGGACTCCGCACAGAATAATTTCCCCTTCAAGAGACGCATTCCATATCACAAGCTTGTCATTGTAATTGAATATTTGTCATGTGTTTTCTTTAGTTTTTTAATTTGTCAGTTTCAACATGTGAGAAGATGTAATTCCATTATTCAATCTTGCACATTTGAAACGTTCTTATTTTTCTGAATTGTAATTCGACGGTAGAGTTGTCATCTGTTTATTGCTGCTTTTTATATTCTAAGTTTCTATCTATGAGAAGATAGTACCATTGCACAATGCTTAAAATTTCTAATGGAGACTAAAAAGATGCCACATGAGTGGAGTGTGTTGTTTTCTATTTTTAAGAATAAAGGTGATGCCAAGAGTGTGCAAATTATAGAAGAATTGAGTTAATGTGTCATACTTCAAAACTATGGGAGACAGTTATTGCACATAGGTTATGATGTTATACTAATATTTCTCAAAATCAACTTGGATTCATGCCGGGTAGGTTTATTATGGAAGCTATACATTTATTGAGAGGTTTGATGGAGAAGTATATGGAGAATAAGGAGGATCTACCTATGATATTTATTGATCAAGAGGAAGCTTATGATAAAGTTCCAAGAGAAGTGCTATTGAGGGTTTTAGAAAAGTAAGGGGTTAAGTCACTAAGGAAATGTATGCAAGGGCTGCTACTTGTGTTCAAACACAAGGTGGTTTGACCAAATATTTTCCTATTTCATTTGGATTGCATCAAGGATTAGTTTTAAGCCTATATCTTTTTTGCTTTAGTCATGGATGTTCTTACTAGACATTTGCAAGAGGATGTACCCTGGTGTATGCTTTTTTTTATGATATTCTTCTTGTTGATAACACTAGAGAGAGAGTTGAAGGTCAATTTGAATTATGGAGGTCAACTTTATAGTCTAAAAGTTTTTGTTTGAGCAGATCTAAACCTAATGCATGGAGTGTAATTTTAGTAGTTATAGATCTAGTGAGGGGATTGTAACTTTGGGCGATCAAATCATTAATAATAGTACACATTTCAGATATCTTGGCTCTATTGTCCAGAGTGATGGCGAAATAGATCGCGATATTATTGTTATAATTCAAATTGGATGGTTAAAGTGAAGGAATGCACCGGGCTTGTTGTGTGATAGAAAAATGCCCCTCAAACTTGAGGTAAAATTCTATAAGATGGTGGTGAGACATGCAATGCTTTATGGTGCAGTATGTTAGCCATTAAAAGAGAAGGATGATGATTACGATGAGGAAGAGATGAGGATGTTCAAGTGGATGAGTGATTTTACTCTTAGAGACATAATACAAAATGAGCATATACGTGAAATTGTTGGAGTAGCTCCAGGAGCAGATAAGATTAGAGAGAGTCGCCTTAGATGGTTTGGTCACATAAAATGTCGGCCTTCTTGACCCTATTAGGAGAGTAGATGTATTAGATTTAACCTATGCTAAAAAAGGTAGAGGTAGACCTCAAAAGACTTGGTTATTAAAAATGACTTTTTTTATTAGATTTTGACTCTTAACGGGGCAATGGAGGAAAAGGATTTATGTAACCAATCCAATGTGTTGGGATAAAGGTTTGATGTTTTTGTTGTTGTATTTTTGAACAAAGTGAATAGTTAAGATTTCTGTTTAATGTTTCAATTTGTTTATTTTAATAGTATGAATTTCTATTGCTTTCTCAGATGTTTTTCTGGAACTTAATGGTATGTGAGCATTGTTGTGTGATAATTCACAGAAGCACCATTTGAATCATGATCTCTAGGAAATATTTTATTTTTCTTTTGGGGGTGAGCCCTTACGCAGGACATTATTTTGAATTTACAAATGCTAGATTTGTCATATTTTTTGTAAATTCATTTTCATGTTTGAAAAACATTCTTTTTTAGATATTGACAAATTCTTAGTCACAATTCAGTAGCATATTTGAAGGTTTCTGATTTGGATAGCACCATTGTGGTTGTGGCAGCCCCCAGCATATTCTTGTTTTTAAGTATGAAGATCTCCTGGTCATACTAGTATGTTGGCCCCGCAGACCATTCATGCATAGGATAAAATATTGTATTGACGTTGTAACGTTCACAAATCCTTCTAGTCAATTCAGCTTGGTTATACAAAATTCTTATGTATATGATACAGAATTTATCATGAACTTACAGCACTATATTTACTTTCCAAAATTCAACCTCATTTTGGTTAGAGAATTTTAATTCTAATTGTTCTTGATGAATTTTTAGTAACCCCTGGGAAATTCTTCTAGTCAGAAGTTACTTGAAATATGCTTCTCAATTTTCTTTGGTTTTGATTATGAAAGAAATTTGATTAGTACATGATGGATGGTAATAATATGTCGTGCTTGTGTCTAAGACTCATCAATCCTGGATATATGCTTATATCTTATTTGCTATTTATGATCCATTTATATCTGAAACGATAAGAATCACCATAGATTCGAGCAGTTTTAGATTTGATTTTACCTTCTCTGTATACGTTATGTACTGCTTCTCTCAACTTTGCATCAACTTTTGTCGCATACATGGGATTGATTGATTCTATCAACTTTCACATTATCGTCTTGTGAAATATATTTCTATGCACTTAAGTTGACTCTTGCAGAATATAAACCTTTCTCCTCTTGGAAACTTGTTATAAACTGTATGTACACATGCGCATATTGAAGTTAATTCATACATAATATGAACCTATCTTATTGGAAGGGAGTAGTCACATACTCACATCGATTGGTCATTTGGGTCTACATATATTCACATAGTGCATATATATTTTATTATTATTATTATTATTATTATTATTATTATTTTCACATAGTGCATATATGCATGCAGGCATGGAATGTAATTACAGACGTGCATACATGCTTGAGATAAATTTATTTTCTTCTTGAAAGGAGAGTAGTTGGATTATGTATTTACATCTATACTCATAAAATTATTGGCATGCTATTTTTTGACTTTTTTGTGATTTAGCTCAGAGCATGCATCAAATAATGCGGAATTTGAGAGGGAATTATAGAAGCCTGTGTAGAAGCTTCCTTTATATGATATATTTCACCTTTAAAACAGTCTACTCAAATAATATGGAAGATGAGATGAATTATAGAAGCCCATTTAGATGATCCCTTTCTCCAAGATATTTCACCTTTAAAATAATCTGCTTACTCAATTTATAATATGCTGTCCATAGAAAATCTTTTGTTAGTTGAACTATGCAAAAAATCATGTCTTATCATGTGATCATGGTAGGCTATGTTGCAGCGCCACTTCTCCTGATCATGGTATGCACCGACACTATTTTAAAATATAAAAATTATATATCGTGTCCAACCCCTGTCCGTGTCTGTGCATCATAGATGGTAGCTTATTGCATTTTGTGAAAACTTCTAATGAGATAAGTCTTTGTCTGCAAAAATTCACGTCTTATGATGGAAGCATGGTAACTCATTGCAGTTTGTGAAAACTTTCAATGAGATGAATTGTAGTCAAGGTTTTAAAAGTCCAATTTCAGTATTAGTTTTGAACCCATAGTACAACTTTATGCTTCAATAGTTTTGATTTTTCTTTTGATTACTTTTTTTATTAAAAAATATTACAAAGTATATTTAAGGTTTGAAGCAAAGAGGATTATTTAATTTGGGTTTATGTTACAACTCGTGAAATTTAATAAGACCTTAGTAATAGAATTTTAGTACATTGATCACTACTCAGGAGTTTTTGTGAAGTTCTATTCAAAAGTTATTAGTTTACGGTAAAACTTTGGAGCTTTGAACGCAACTTCACTGAAACACAGGAAAAAAATTTAAAATTGGAAATATAATAACTATCAGATCAGTTTCAATCGAAATTGATCTGCTTGGAAATCGATTTAAAATCAGCAAAATTAAGGAGCATGGTAAATAGAATCACATACTCATTTTCTCTAAAATATTTCACTAATTAAATAGATGCGATTGCTTTAATTATCATCTGCAATCTATATAATAAAGAGGAAAAATGTATGAGGATTTGCTGAGCAAGAAGACAATGATCTAAGTAGAAGACTGATAGAAAACGCTTATCAACCTTGAAAAATCAGCGAGAAATCTTCACAAAACTCCAAGTAAAACCAGAAAACCGTAGATATTTTTTGTATTATTTGATGAAAGGAGCCGGAAAATGCCAAGATACTATCGATCCTCTATTCGAGAGGAGGATCGATCTCTCAAAAACTCTCTAGACACCGTTAGAGCCCAAGAGCACCAAAAGCACTAAAAAAAATCAGCCACAAAAAATGCCCTAACCCTAATATAAACATCTACTTAAAGCAAATAACAAAACAAATGCAAAAGGATTAAATAGCCGCCCATACAAACTCCATTATGTAGTGGAACCCACCCCAAGGGTGGCGGGAATTGCAGCCTGTGGCTCAGCAGGTTTACGCATGCTGTAATATCTGAGCCGGCCCAAGGGTTGGGCCGGCTGGGCCAGGTCCCTCCTGAACTTGTCCATGCTTATCAATGACTAATGCTCAAAAGTAGACTACGTGTAAAAATAAATAGATTGTAATGCATGGCTTGTGTGGCACATTTAAATAGAAATACAAATGCTACAAAATTAAAATTTTTAAATACCCTCTACTATCGGCCATTTGTATTCTACCTTTGATCATCTGTTTTCACTATTGACATAAAACATATCATGATCATTTTACCAATTTTAAGCCATAATCATTTTACCTCATTGCAGCGAAAATTAGCAAAATTTTCGAATACGATCATTATGTTCTATGATGAAAACTATTGACTCATCGTATGTATGCTAAATCTCACAGGAACATTGTATTAAATTCTGGATGTTTTCAACTCTATGGTACAAATATCACAAATGTTTATGATGCAATCAAAATCTTCTATTGTATGTAAAAAAAAATTTAAGCCATCTTGCTGAAAACGACTTTGAAGATTATGTTTTTTGAAATTCCCTTATATATTAGGATATCAGTGATCTGATTGTTGGCGATTAAAGTGTTGGAAACGATAGCTTCATTGAGGGGGTTACTCTTAATCGACTTATCTCTGCTGCTGAATGTGGCTGATGTGTCGTCGGTGGTTTGCGAACATGAAGCAATGTTAACTTCAACAATTCACGGCTTCTTTGAAGGTGTAGGTGTGCTTCTTCGATTGCCTCCCGTGATTGCGAGAACTACACCTGCAATGTGAATAGATCGAGCCGGCCTCGGCTCGTTGGTAGCTTCTTTGAGTGGAGCCTTTATTGGTCGTAGCTCCGGACTAGTATGCATAAATATTTTGAGCTTTCAAAACCCATCGCGAGTGTTGCCATTCTTCATAGTCGGCAGTCGCTTAAAGAATTCCTTATTGTGGATGGCCACAATGAGCTTGCCTTGGATATCTTTAACAAAGTATAAGGAGGATTTTCTTGAGGTCGTCGAGTAACCTCTTTGTGCACTTATTTAGCTCTTAGTACGAATGTGATTCTGTCTCTTGGAAATGCTGGATGTGGAGGTGCATCATAGGGATTAGAGCGCCTTCTATTGTAGGTGAGACCTGATGCTTAATTCCTCTTCCTTTGTGGTCTGGTTCTTTCTGGCCCTTTCAGGAGGAGGGTTTATTCTCGCGATGAGGTCATTGCGTGGAGCGGTTTTGACATGTTAAGACACCCGGTTGTATTCTTCCATGTTGACATGGTTGTTGGTCAGTTCCAATTGTTTTGCCAATGTTGTTAGTTGTTGTAGGCTCAATTTGTATCTGAAAAGGACCTTCTCTTAACCTCTAAGTTATGGCTGCTTCAATAACTGTGGGCTTAAGATATTTGACATGGAGCTTTTATTTATGAAATCGCAGTACGAAGCTTCTCAACGATTTTGATGGGGACATCAAATCGTGGAAGGTTTATCAGAGGCGTGGCCGCTGATCTACGGCCACGATTGAGTCATTGTACTTTTGATTCATGTTATGTTTATTTATGTATTTGTTTTATTTTATTTATCGTTGTACCCTTCTAGTAAAGGGATGTCGTATGTAAGCCCCGAGGGAATGTTCGTCTTTTATTTTGAGTTTCTTGTACTAGGCTATTTATAGCCCCTTGCTTATTATTTTTGATTAATGAATGATTGATTACAAAATTTCTTCCTTGCATGAGTTCTTGTGAGAGCTTGAGAGTGTGATTGGAGAGAAATCCCTAGGAGAGGGAGATCGGATCACCCACCAACCTTGGAGACGGTCGGATTCGTGGTTTTTGCTTTTTTATCTTTCGTCGTTTCCCTTTCACCTCCATTATCGGACATCCTTCATCCAACGCCACCTCCAACGCCAAGCCAACATCTTCCCCTAATCAAACTCCACAATTTCTCCCCCACCAGCTGCCGACCACCATTGCCCGAGACCCTTCCTTGTCGCCGGTCTTAGCCCCATAGCCGCCGGCCTACCCCCCACTTTCCTTCTCCCTTGAGTTCCCTAATTGGGTTGAGGACTAATTTAAGATAATTTTGAAATTCAAAATCATTGGGATTTGAATTCAAAATCTTTCCTAATTTAACTTCTCTATTTTTGGAAAGTTTCTAAACTCATCCTATTTGAATTCAAAATTTAAATTGGATGTAGTATAAAACTTTCCTAATTCCTAAATCCAAAAATAGGAACCCCAATTAATTGCCCTCAATCTCCCCCTGGATGCCACCGGCCCCTCTCTCCCTTTCCCATTAAAGCTCTTTTAATTATTTCCTAAAACCCATCCCTCACTTAGGAAATAATTCTAAATCCCCTAATTCCCTCTTGACCGAAATTTCCCTAACCCCTCCTTGATTAATTTGTTTCCAAAGTGGTATTCTTATTTTGGAAATAGATTTAAATCATCTCTTCCCCCTCTTCATTGCCGCCACCTCTCCCCTTCCTCTCTCTCCATAACCGGCCCTCCCTCTCTCTGTCAAATTCTCTCTCCCTCATTAATCCCCCACTTGAATCCTAGGCATTAATTCTTTCTCCAATATCCCTGCTTTCTAAATAGTAAAGTCTGAAATTTTCTCTCAGATTTTGGGAATAAAATCTGAAATTTCTCTCAGATTTTGGGAGGAAATTTGGATTGACTTTCACGACAAGTTGAAGAGAACTTCTTGATTCTTCTTCTTTCAATAATCTTCAACAGCACTCGCCGTCGTGGAAGACTTCCTCCATTAACACCTATCGGAAACTGAATACGGACTAACCTACGACGAGTACGGCTTGGTAGATATTCTCCGGTCGACTTTCTTTGACGTCAATACAAGGGTCAATCACACCGTCGAAGACTACATAGAACATATTCTGGATACTTTGGTGGAAGCAATCGAAGAGCAGTTCGAAGGCGTTGAGTGGAGGATATCCACCGATCCTTGACGAGAGGTTCTCCTTTTTCCTTTTCAACATATTTTCTTGAGTCTAACTTTATCTTGTGATTGATTGCAGTCACGAAGGACGATTCTTCCTGCTTCTGCTAAGCCTAGTAAACGTAGTATTTTAAGTGTACTCTTGTGCTTACTAATTTCACTGTTAGACTAGAGATTTCATTTGAAACTACTATGTTATCATAATGTTGTTTTCTATTTCATTTTGAAAGTTTCAAATATCTAGTTATGTGATTTAGCTTAAGCGGGTTTGACAATTCGTTGTTTAAGGTTACAAATAGTTTATTCACTTTTTATTCTAATCAAAAGTTGTGCAAATTCCTGATAAATTAATTGCATTCATACGTAGTCCTGCATCAGATTAACTTGGTTCTTGCCTAATCTTTAGCAACATTTGTGAGCTTTTGGGAGGTTTTTGGGCATTGAAGAATTGTGCGACGAACATTCGCTTGAATTCAGAGGAGGTGATCACCCCACTGGGTAGGCGAGTGAACCACCTTGGCGCTTAATCTTTTATAGTGGTGAAGAGACGACATTGAAGGGTATCGTAAATGTTGAGGAGGGAGGTAGAAGACTCGAAAGTCGCCACATGATTGGTAGGATTTGTATTACCCAATAAGCTTCAAGGTTTGGAGAAGTAGTTAGTTGGCCTTGGTTCATTTCCTTTGGTCCGCCTGGCTATCAGACTAGAGTTCTCATCTCTTGCCTGAAGGTGAGAGGGATTGGCGACTGGATTCGAAGTGTGAGCTTCATCCTACTGCTTCTAGCGAGCACTAGGATTGGACTGTCTAGGTGCATTAATTGCCTACGACAGGAGGTTAGCGGTGGTGAGAACGTCTGAATGGACTTCAAGCGGCGCTCATCTATAGCTTGTAATTCGTGACGAGTTGTATACTCGGGATTTATTGTATTCTAGGGGGATTCAGGTTATAGGGATTTATTGTATTTTAGGGATTCGCTCATCTATAGCTTGTAAGTCCTAGCATGTAGCTATCCCATCAATTCGTAGTAGTAGGTTATAGGTGTCGAGCCAATCAGCAATTGGAGAAGGTGCTGGATGAAGTCGAATGATGATTACTAGTCGTCCCACTGAGACATAGTGTGTAAGTGTTATCCAGTTGTTGTAGATGGGAGGTGATAGAGTAATTGATCGCTCCATTGAGGTGGAAATGGCAAGTAGCGTCTGATTATGGTCTTATATCATATGTGAGAGGGAGGTTTTCGAGAGAACCAATGTGTGTTGGTAACTCTTGGATGTGTTCAGCATGAGAATCTTGGTTCTGTCTTAAGACAGATAAAGAATTGTTGGGCTGAGAGAGGAACTTCTGAGACTGCCCTTCCCCTGGGAGGGAGGCAATTGCTTGGAGGTTGTGACCGGTCCCAATCTGCTAAGCTCCAGCATGAAGCTTCTTCCAGCTTATGTGCGAATCCCTCGAGTAAGCTATCTTGAGACTGAAGTGCATTCTTCTTTCGCTCGACCCGAACGTAACTTGTAAGACACCTGTGAACGGATACTTGCACAATTATTCAAGGGTGTACATGTATAATGGATTTTCGTTAGGGAATAACAAAAATTCTAGTTGTGCCTATTTGTGTGTTTTTTATTTTAAAAGATGCATGTAAGTTAAAGATATAGATGCTCAATGTTTTTTCAGATGCCTAGAATATAAATATGATTTAAAAAAGTTATAATAAATAATTTCAATTATTTTGCTTATTTCTACTTATTGTTTTGATTGATATTTATATAAGTGCCAATAATGAAAGTTGAAAACATCTAAAAATGAAAATAATTAACATATGGGGTGGATGTGAAGATAGATGATGATCATCATCATTAGTTCTAACTCATCTATTTGAGAACTTGAAATATGATAAATAGCGAAAAATGTTGGATGTAAAGAGAGATCATCATCATTAGCTTTAACCCAACTTTGATGCCAACATTATGATTTCTCATCCTTCATTCATTACCCATTTATTTGATGCCAACTTTATGATTTCTCACCCTCCATTCATTCCTATTGAGTGTTAGGTGAAATTTTCGTCATTTGTTTTATACCAACAATTTTGTACCGACTATATAGATTCACAATTTTCATTTTATTATACTAAATTCTATTTGGTTTTTAAACGTAGTCATTGCAAATTTTTTTGAATAGCTTCCATATATTTCTTCGTAGATATAAGCTTTTTCCTAATTCGTGCAACACTAATTCTTTCTACTCTCTTAATAGGACACAGTGGAGAAAAAAGATTCATGTAGCCTACCCTAAAAAGTGGGATAAAGACTTGATATTGTTATTGTATCTTATTGGTGCATTTTTTATCCTTTATCGTACATGTTCATATGACAAAGTGTAATTAAAATTATTTAGTTTCAATAAACGTTGTTCCAACTATTCCTCTAATATAATCACCTCCCTATTTTTGTTGACACTAATTTTATTTACTCATCTAATAGTATATTTTCTAGTTTTTGTTGTACATGCCCATATTATAAAGTTTATTTAAATTACTTAATCTTTGATAAATGTCATTCCAACCATTTCTTTAATATAATTATTCTTTTATCCTTCATAATTTTAAGATACATCTATCGTAACATTCTTATTTTTTCATGCTCAAACTATATGTTAAACCTTAAACTTGCAAAACTTTTTGTAGACTTAATTTAATATTATTATTGATCTACCATTTTTTCCAATTTTTTTGACAATAATTTTATTTATCTATTTTATGACTTTTTTGTATCCTTTGTTGTACATGTACAAACCTAGCTAAGCTTAATATTTATTATCTTTTCTTTAATGGATGCTACACCCAATGTCCCTTTTAAGAGAATCATTCCTTAGTGACTATGATGCACAAACACTTCTCCTCAAAGAGGCATGTAGTGTTCTACAGATATCCGATACGACACACATCCGACACTCCTCCGACACGTGTTGGACACGCCGAAGTTTGATTAAAAAATATTAAATACAAACCGTCACATGTATTTTGAATATTTTATAATTTTTTTAAAATATAATTTCTTATTTTAATTTTTAAATTTTTTACTTGTTTAAAATATAAAAATTAAATTTTTATTTTCTATCCACAACTTTAAATTAATCTCCTGCACTTAATACCCCATTCATCGAATATTATCATTTTTATTTCTCTTTGACGGGTTACAACTTTGATTTCATAACAATGCCCGATGTAATCTCAACATCGACGTCTAACGTCATTACAATATCAATATTTCAAAACGATCTCCATATCAAAGTCTGTGTCGTCTTTACATGGATACTCAATGCTAGCAATTTCTACACCCACAATTTGACATCTCATCTTTGTCCAATGCCTTCTCAACATTTGACGATCAACACTCTCTCAACATCGACGATAAACACCTTCTTAACATTGACCCAATATTTACTGCATAACATCAACGTTCGACTCTCGATAGCATTGTCATCTCCTATCTAGATGACTGATAAACTGCATCAACGCCCGACTCTCGACATCCTAATATTAATCTTTTTAAGCACAATTTTTAATTAAATAACTTATTATTTCTAAATTATTTTTAAAATTATACTTATTCAATTTTATACACTTTTTTTAAAATATAAAAACTATAATACCGTGTCCAACCCATGTCCATATCCTATATTTTCAATAATTGACGTGTCCGTGTTGCCGTGTCCATGTCTATGCATCATAGCTCAGTGTTTTTTCCTAATTTTGCGACACTTTTGCCGTGAGAGTCATTTTTGACATGCTTCACTTGTTTTTAAATGACTATACTATTCAACACATGAATTTACATAGCTTACATAATTTTAGTTTTTAAAATTACCGTAAAATATTTATGCTATTCTCTTATATACAATACTCATGAGACATTTCTTCATCTTAAAAATGTAACCTTACTTGTAGAAGTTTATGTAGAAGTTTATCCTCTTCTACATGTCCAGATTTATGGAAAGACTTTGTTGGGAAAATACAAAATATTACTAAATTTAATCTGCTAATTTTAGCAGTTTTTTATTTTTTTATTTTTCATTTTTCATTAGATTTCCTAGATTAATGTCTGTGATTATTTGTAGATAGATATCCATGTATAATTATTTGTAGACAGATAATTCTGACTTAAAGTAGTTATATTACAGATGATTGGTGCTTAGCGCACTTAAAAGTGTACTCAGGTTTACCTAATTAGCGCCCTATTAACTTAAGCTAGTTGAGGTAGTTGATACATGGATTTTGATTAATGGATTTGCGTTGTGTAGGTAATAAAATGATGATTGAGGAAACAAAGCGTAGCATCCATGATGCACTTTGTGTGGCAAGGAATCTCATCCGTAACAAGTCGATTGTGTATGGTGGTGGATCTGCTGAAATTTCTTGTTCAATTGCTGTTGACGCTGCTGCATATAGATATCGAGGAGTGGAGCAGGTGGATAATTTATTCTTTATGTTGGTTTTCTGCTGTGCTTTAATGGTTCATCTGATTCTAAAACTTAGTTTCTTATCTTACCCTTTTCCTTTTTGTTACAGTATGCAATCAGATCCTTTGCCGAAGCTCTAGATTCCATCCCAATGGCCCTTGCAGAGAACAGTGGTCTCCAACCAATAGAAACACTCTCTGCCGTTAAATTACAGCAAATTAAGGTAACAGTTATTTCCTTTTGAATAAAAATTTCTTTTAATATCTTATTGATTAAATTATTTTACCTATGAGCTTTTCTGCACTTGTGATGTGTAATCCATTGAGGATGTTCTGAAGTTGGCTTTACCAAAAGTGTTTCAGTTGTTTACCGAATTTTATTTCTCAAAAAAAAAAAAAAAAAAAAAAAAAAAACTAAGTGTTTATTTTTCCACGTTGCTGTTTTTCCCATAACGTAGATTCTTATATCGTGATGGTGATCCTTAGCGTTACACTGCCAATCAGCTTTTTAAATCTTATGAAAATTAAAAATAGGTTATGTGCTACTTGTTTAGGTATATATTTTGAACCTTCTGTTTATTTCCCATGTAATTTTATATCGATCTCTTTAGCAGTTCAAGACTGTTAATCACTTGCGTTTTTACCCTGGTAGAATGCTTCAACTTGGCCAACTAATGATTCTCTTCTTCTCTGTTTGAATGTTTAAATGAATATTTAAATTTCCTAAAGCCACTAATTAGAAGTATTTGATTTTCTGGTTTATGGCTTTATTCCACCTTTCAAATGCTCATCTTTCAAAATGAATTAGGAACACCTGAAGTTCATCCCGGAAAATTTAACCAGGAAAAAAAAAGTTTGTTCTCTTTTTTGGTTGTCTACTTTCTCGCTTGCGGCTGTGCTATTGTTATCTCATGAACAATAGCAGCGCTGTTCCTTGTATCTAGTTTTTTGGACAATCCGGGATCTGTTAGATGGCCTCAAAGCAAACAATTACCCCATAAGCTTGATCATAACAGAAGATTAGGAAGCTTTTTGCATTTTTGCTGCTTATTTTTGTTTTTGAAGTCACAAATGGTCACTATATAAAATTAGATGTAACTAATTTGCTTTAGCAATTTTGAATTGGTTTAGGCTAATCTGTTATCCTTGAAAATTTTTGGAGAACCAGGACTTATTTGGTTGCTTACGGTTGAGAACTGTTTCAGAAAATGGTGGGTTTTTTTTTTCACTTATTCTATGTTGGAAATCATCACATTTTACTGGTTTTGAAGGTTTTTGAAGTTTAAAATCCAACTAAACAATGAAATCGAGTAAATTCACTGTTTTGTAGACATTTTTATCTTCAAGCAGCCAAACGAGGCCTTTTATTTTTTATTGCATGCTAGGATTAGCTTTCAGCGGATACTAGCAAACAGACTTCCTGATGAATGCTAGTTATGGGTGGCGTGTGGGTCATGAAAACAACTGCTCAGTAGAATGGTGTGGGTCACGCATAAGATACGGTTCAAGCTAAAGGAACACTATCCATTTTTTTTTTTGTGTATGATGTCGGCATTTGAATTCGTGGTACACTATTTTGAGAAACATAATTCAACTGAGCTAACCGTTATTGATAAAGGAAGAAAAGTACTTGCAATCTTTCATTCAACTCCCAAACTTATAATTCACATAAGACCTCTAATTCTGCTTTATAGTAGGATAGGAATAGTTAGATTCAAATAAAATCCTCATCTAATATTGATAAAAATCATGATTTAAAACGATACAATTCAAGGCATGCCTCAGTTTTTTTTTTTTTCCAGAAATTCACAATGAGGCACATGGCTCGTTGGGTGTTATGTGAGGTGTGTGCCATTTAGTGCTAGTTTTTTTTTTTTAAATATATATAACAAAAATAAAATTAATAAAATTCTTCGCCTCACTCACACACGTGATCTCTGGGATAGTCAACACCCAATTGTCACATGAGTTCCTGGTCAAGTTCTCTTCTTCCGCAGCTCTTCTTCCACCACATCTCTTATCACGTATCAATTTTTAAACCTAATTTTTTCCCTTTCCTAAACCTACTTTCTTTACTTTATTTTTTCATGGCTTCTTGTTTATTTGAATATTTGTATGTTTCAAAATTTTTAATAAAAAAATTTTATTCAAAGGTTTTATAAGAAATGGTACGAGGAAAGGAGAAAAACACAATGTGAAATAGAAAAAATCAGGCATAGAAGCATGGTGTGTAATTTGATATGTTTTTTAAAGTGCAACTATTATGATAAAGTTGCTAAAGAGGGTGTTAAGGTCACCCAATTTTTAAAATTATGCAATATGAGGCTCGTCTTGAGTAGGGTTATCAATTCGTGTCGGTGGGTCGTGTTCGGGTCAGACCCGAGTTTGACCCAGCTGTATCTGACACGACTCGAAACTGGTTTCAGTTCAATTCTGTAGGACCCGACCCGACCCGGATCAAATTAGAGTCAACATGACCCGACACGGAAAATATTAAATCCATGAAAATTTTAAAAATTTATTAAAATTAGAGTCAAACTGAAACAGTAATTAAACTAAAACAATAATTTGATTAGCAACAAAACAGTAATTAAACTTAAACAACAAGATAATAATGCCAAATGGTCAAACTATAAAAATATAATTTGACAATTTACATTTAACATTTAATCATTTATTACAAATTACAATCTACAAAGTACAAACTAAATAATTTACAAACAAACTCAAATTACATTTCTTTATTCTTATACCTATTTAGTTATACCGGCTACACGCCAAGTGCCAACTACCAACACTTCATCTTGATTGTTGAACTTGTTTTCAACTTGAATTAACAGCAAACTAAAAATGGTTAAACAATAAACACTAAAAGCTAAAAACTAAAAAGTAATAAACAAATAGAAATGATAAAATTCCAAATAATGAGATATTGAGATTGCATAATTGTATAACTAGAAAGTTTTATTTGATTAGCTCAGGTAAACCCTCGAAATCTCCAACACATTTAGCCAATTTTTAGTCTCGAACATATTTTATTTTTCTAATTATTACCATCCAAGGCGGCAATTTGCATTAAACTTAATGACTTAATGTAGTATCAATGAATTAATAAAGTATCTGCTCTTGAATTTAGGGTTGCAATAGTATTAACCAGCACACGACGACTATCACTTTCTGTTTAGAAGGTTTTTCATCATTGCTTGAGCTTTGATAGTTATACCCTTTAGCCTTCACCTTAATTCATCAGAAAGATTAATTCATTAAGCATCAGAATATCACATTATAAGCAGCCAACAACCTCCATTTCAGACTTTCAGTTTCTGTTCAGAATGTAGAAAACTGTGGGCTCCGAAAATTTGGCCCCGGCCTCCCCGCCGCACGATTTCTTTTTATTCGGCGAGGGAGTTTTAACTGAATAAGTTCTGAGATAAATTTTGGAAGGCAGATGGGTTTGTAGATAAGACACTACCCAGAGATTTCGCCCTCATTTTGTGAGGACTTTATGATCTGAGTTCTGGTTTCCTATAGGCGCAAGCCCCTATAGTTAATTACCCCTCCCGATAACGAGAGAGAACTTTCGATTAAG
>NW_021319315.1:3875605-3913310 GCF_001605985.2 Dendrobium catenatum | reverse complement strand
ATAATAATAATTAAATAATTATTATTGATAATTAATTAACAATTAACAATTAATTATAATTAATAAACTAATCATAATTATAATTAATCAATGATTAATTATAATTAATGATTAATTAATAATTACTAATTAATTATAATTAGATAATTAATTGTTATAATAATTAAATAACTATTAAATATAATTAATAAGAATTATAATAAAATAATAATAATAAATTAAAATAAATCCATGATTAAGGATTTATGGCTCAATCCCGTATTTACTAAATCCTAGTTCGACAGATTTCGGGATTTTGGCTGGAGAAGCACGTGAGCAGGGAGAAAGTTACCTTCACTTCCAGCGAGCTTCTGGTTCTTGCGTCCGATCAAAATGCCGCAACTCCCAATCCGACAGTAAGGGAAAGTCGGTCGGGGGAGCTAAAGCTGTCTGGATGGGGAGTTCGGCTTCAGCTGGAGATTCGGAGGGCTCTGGAGTTCGGCAGAGGGAGGAGGTCACACAAGTAGTGGAATTGGCTTGAGGGAACAGAGGGGAGGTCGGCACTTGGGGGAGAAGGAAAAAGGTAAGTCCTCTCTCAATAACACACACACACTCTCTCTCTCTCTCTCTCTGTGCGGGTTGGTCGAGAGGTCGGAGACGGAAGAGGGGTGATGGCAGCAGGAGGTCGGGAGCTCCGTCGGCTAAGGCAGAGAGGGGAAGTGTCGTGAGAGGGGGAGGAGATTGCGTCGGATGTGGGAAGGTCGGAGGGAAGCAGCGACGGGAGCAGAGAGTTCGAACGAGAGAAGAGCTGAGTGCCGAGAGCTTGTGGAGGTCCGGTATTTAACGACAGGCTTTGGGTACGATCGAGCAGAATCCCTACAGGAATCGCGGAGACAGACGTGAACGGCGCCGCATCACAGTATTTCAGTGAGATTTGAGTAGGATTTCGGCTGTATTTGCTGGATTTTAGCAGAGGTATGCTGATTTTTTTTTTGTTATTACATGGAGGTCAACAAATGCCCCCCAACAAATAGTTCATTTAAAAAAAATAATAAAAATCAACTAGGCAACTCTGTTGGCTGAACATTTGGCATCATTGCTGCCAATTTTTATAATACCCAAGTTCATGATGTCCTCAGTTACATCCTCAAGTTCCGGATCATTCATAAGTACAAAAAAATATATATTACTTTTAACATGAAGTCAGAAAAGAAATTAATGTCAAAATTTAGAACATTTACCATTATTTTCATATAACCAATCTTTACTGCACACTAAGGCTTCAACAATGTCAGGTTTTAAAGCACTTCTATATTGATTCAAAATTCTACCACTGTTATTGAATGCACTTTTTGAAGCAACTGTGGAAATGTGAATGCATAAAACATCTCTAGCCATAGCTGCCACTTTAGAAAACCTGTATTGGTTACCCTTCCAAAAATGTAATGTCTAACTTAACATTCCTATCAATTTTTTGTTCTTCCAGATACATTTTAAGTTGTGACTTCTTAGGCATAGTAATTTCCTCTTCAAATGAGTCATAATCCTAGTTATGAATGTCAACATAAATGTAAAAAGTAAATGAAAAATTACTAAATAGTAATGTTTAATAACCGAATGAAAAATACTATTACTTGAAGAAACTGTGATTTTATAATTGTTGCAGGAAAAATCGTTGAGCTATCAACTTGAGAGTTAACTGAGGGTAATGAAGACAGGTCATCGGCAGTTTGTCGGTCCACCTTCTCATAGTTTGAAAATAATGCAAATAGCTTATCCCTAACCTTCTTTGTTTCAGATATGTAATCACCTCCATATAATTTTTTATAACACCATTCAACAAATGTGAACTTGTACTTAGGATCCAAGATAACCGCTATTGCCAAGATATCACAGAAATCAAACTAGTATTTCTCAAACTTTACTAACATCCTTGTTGCAATATTTTGGATGTACTCAATACCATAAAACTGTTCATGCTTAAGTGCTGCATAAGCCGTAGATACACAAGGGAAGAACATATTTGAAGTAGGGTACTTAATGCCTGAGAATGCACAAGTAATCTCAATAAATGGAGCTAGAAACTTGCAAATGCTCTCCAACCTTTCCCATTCAGTATTACTAGGACAAGTTTTGAAGTTAGAGTCAAGTAGTTCCAAATGTTGGAAGGCACGTTTGTAATAAATAGCTGAATCAAGCATAATGAATGTTGAATTCCACCTCGTAGGCACATATTGTCTTAATCCTTTCTTTGAATCAAGATAACTTTTTTTGACACATTCCAAAAATTTTTGCTTTCTAGCTTGTAATCCTTTCACATATTTTATACTTTCTCTAACATTAAGAACAGATATATCAACCTCCTTCAATCTCTCTTGCACGATAAGATTCACAACATGAGCACAACATTTTATGTGGAAAAATTCACCTTTACAGAACAATGCACCACACACATTTAATTGGTTTCTTAAGAATTCAGCATAAACATTGTTAGCTGAATCATTGTCAAGAGTTATACTGAATATTCTATTTTGAATTTTCCATTCAGTTAAAAAATAGTGAAGCTTCTCGCACAAAGCAATACCACCATGTGGTGGTGGCATAAAATCAAAATTGATTATTTTTTTTTGCAACCAGTTGTTATCAATGAAATGTGCAGTCAAGCAAATGAACCCATCTGTATTAATTGATGTCCATAAGTCAGAAGTCAATGAAACTCTACTATTACTTTTTAGAATCTCCTTTTGAAGAAGGCATTTCTCTTTAGTAAACATTTTCTTGCAATCACTTCTAGCAGTGTTTCTAGATACTATTTGAAGATCACGACGGAGATATTGCAATAAAGAATGTAGACCAGGCCATTCAACACACTGAAAGGAAGATCATGCATGATTATGCAAGAAGTGAATAACTCATGAAACTCATGAATGTCAGTCATAGAGACAGTCGAAGTAGCATTTGAATGTAGAATAAGTTGCCCAATATCACGAGTGTCTCTTTTTTTACAATTTTGTATATGACGTCTTAAATTGCCAGTGCCATACTTGCTATCACACTGATATATTGCCCCACATCTTCTACATTTACATCTCTGCTTGCCATCACTAGGAGGGGGTAACATCTTATAATAACCCCAATCCGTTGAACACATTCTTCGTCTTTTCTTAGTGGATGACGGGTATCTCCTTCTTTTTCAATAATATTACACAAATCATCACCGTCTTTTTTAATGTCAATTGAAATAGGAGCATTTCCTACTTCCACATTCTCAATGAATGGAGTATTTTCTAACACTGTATTAGAATCTTCCATCTATTCAACAACAACATTATATAAATTATAAACAACTATTCAATCACAAAGACACAAACTAATACTGTGATACATGGCTCCACCTCCAATAATAACAATATATAAAAAACTATGACAAATTGACAATAACAACATTAACATTAAATAACATTTAAATGTTTAAGCTAAAAGCCCAAGGCTACAGCCTAAAGGACCACAGGTGACTCCAAACTCCCCAGGACCACAGAGGCACAGCACACGGCTACAACCTATAGCTAAAAGCCTAAGATCAATTAAAAATCAATCCACGGCCACAACCACAACTACAAGAAATAACTTAAAGTCTTAAACAAAGTTAAAAACCTAAAATCAATTACATAACGACGACGACGAAGTACAGACAACGAACATGAACAGAGCGACAAAGGGTGAAAGGGATTTCAGTTAAACTCAAATATTGCTAATAATGCAATCAAACATAAATAAAATCTTGAAAATCAGTAAAGAATAAAAGAAATAAGTGATAAATCAACTCTAGGGTTTTCTAATCACGAAATCTTCACAGCATCACCTAGGATTTCTGCTTGAGAAATGAGAAACTCATAATAAAGAGAAAAAAAAATATTGTCATTTACCGAGTAATAATCATATCAAAACATTATATCCAAAAGATCAAAAGGAAATTCATGTTCTCGATTATGACGACATGGGGAGAGAACGAGACTTCAAGGGGAGAAGAAGACTTAAAATCAGAATTCATCACCTGCGATTCTTGCGAAATCAATCAAACAACAACCGCTAAATCATGAAAGAGGAATAGGAAAGGTGGAAAACTAGGACAACTGGGCAAGGGCCTTGATGCAGGCAAGGTGGGGGGGGGGGTCAAAACAAAATGATTTTTTTTTCTTTGGGCTCTTATTGTCTCATGGTTGGGTCCTTGACTGATTTGGTTTTGAGTTGAAATTTTGGGAATTAAGTGGTTCTAGCTCATAAATGTTTGAGCTGATGTTTTAGTTCATTAATTGGAAGAGTCTTTGCACTTGATAGCTCATTAATGGAGTGATTTCTATGCCTCTTTCCTTTCCCTATGTCCCCTTGATTTCCTCCCCTTGGCGCCTCTTCCCCTTCTTGTGTCTCTTTGGTTTCTTCTATGTGAATAAAGGCTGTGGGCTGCTTTCCCGTGACTGCTCTGTCTCGTTTCCTATGCTGGCTCCTCGGGTCCCTTGTTGGCTGGGTTTCCCGTGGCTTGCTGGCTGGCTTTCCCGTGGCCTTCCTTCCTGTTTTTTGTGCAGTTTTTTGTGAGCTGTTTGTGGTCTCTTTTGGCCCTTCTTCTTCCCCTTCCTAATGGGATTAATTGGGGTTTTATGTGGCTGTTCAGGTGTTGTTTCAGTGATTGTTTGGGTGATGTTTTGGTCTGGCTTATGTTATGGATTGGGAGCAATACTTATGCAAAGCCACTGACCCATCGCTTACGTTAGCCAATTGTTGATAGCTAGAGCCAGGTGTTAGAGGATTATTACAGCCCTTAGCTCTGTTAGATCGGATGTCGGAGGAGGTCTCCATAGATTTTATAGATGGGTTGCCTCGATCAGAAGGGCTTATAGTGATTCTAGTGGTGGTAGATAGATTGAGCAAGTATGGTCGCTTTATTCTCCTACGACACCCTTACATTGCAGTGATAGTTACAGCAACATTCATCAGAGACATGGTCAAATTTCATGGGATATCTGAGTTTTAAATATTCGACAGGGATAAGGTATTCCTTAGCCACTTTTGGAGGGAACTATTTAGGCTACAAGGGACGATATTTAAGAGGAGCTTCACTTACCACCTGCAGACATATGGGCAGACAAAGTTGGTAAATAGGAGCTTGGAGTCCTACATATGCTGCTTTGTGTTAGAGACACCTAGGATGTGGGCCAAGTGGTTAGCATGAGCGGAGTATGAGTACAACACTCATATCACTCTGCCTCCCAGATGACCTCATTCAAAGTGTTGTACGAATGAGACCCACCTCACCTGTACATTTTGGGAAGAGTAGCACTCCAGTTTCGTCATTAGAGGAATACCTGGAGGAGACAAACATGGTGTTAGAAGAGTTAAAAAGGCATCTTTTGAGGGCTTAATAGATTATGAAGATACAAATGAATGGGCATAGGAAGGACATCAAGTTCAAAGTGGGTTATAAAGGTGTTCCTGAAGCTTCAACTGTATAGACAAAAGACGATCGCTCATTGGAGGAATGAGAAGCTGGCTTCAAGATATTTTGGCCCTTATGAGATGGTAGAGATAATCAGAGTAGTGGTGTATCGTTTGAGGTTGCCCCTAATCGCCACCATATATGAAGTATTTCATGTATCACATTTGAGGAGAGCTGTGTGGGATCACCCATTGAGTTCAGAGCGGTCAACAACATTGGTTGAAAATTGGAAGAGGTACTGGAAGGGGTGCAGCATGTCGAGGGAGGAATTAAGGAGGTGTTGATCAAGTGGAGGGATCTTCTCTATTATGACGCTACATGGGAGCCTTACGAGAGGGTGAAATTTCAGTTCCCATCTTTCTACCTTGAGGACAAGGTGGTTCTTTGGGAGCGGGGTATTGATACACATGAACCGGTCTAGGAGGGATCGGTCCAGCCAGCCCAACCCTTAGGCCGGCTCAGATATTACACTTGGCACCAATTCCTGCCCCCCTCTTGGGATGGGATCCATTACCTAATGGAGTTTGTATGGGGTGCCGTTTAGTCCTTTTGCTTTTGTTTTGTAATTTGCTTTAAGTAGAAGTTTGAATTAGGGTTAGGACATCTTTTTGGTGGCTGATTTTTTTGAGTGCTTTTGGTGTTCTTGGGCTCTAGCGGCATCTAGAGAGTTTTGGAGAGATTGATCCTCCTCTTGAATAGAGCATCACTTGTATCTTTGTATTTTCCGGTTCCTATCTTCAAATAATACAAAATATCTACTGTTTTCTGGCTTTTCTTGGAGTTTTATAGATATTTCTCGCTGATTTCCCAAGATTGATAAGTTTCACTTGAAAACTACAAGTGTTTACTATCAGTGTGCTCTGCCAACAGCTCGGACTATCCTAGTTTGATTTGAAGTCTAATTATGGAGCGTTGTTGAGTCGTTGACTGTTCTCGAAGTCAAAATTTTGGGCAATTTTATAAGATTTTGAGTCAATTTTCTAGGCCTTCTGCACTAAAAGGCATTGTGGGCATTGCTTAAAGATCTACACACAAGGCTGCAACCAATTGGTTTATCATGTTTCATGGCCTTGAGGGGATCCATGTTTACGGACACGAATAGTTCCTCCTTAAAATTTCCCTAGGTTGCTATTTTCAGGTAACAAACGTGCAAAATATTGAGTATTTGTGAACTTGCAGATACGAATGTTTGAAAATAGTGCGACAAATGATGTGGCTTGCAAAATTCAATTGGATTCTGTCCAACAACGTAAAAATCATTCATGACCTTAAAATTAAAACTTAAGATAAAAGCAGTTGGTGAAGACTTAGCCAAATAGACTTGCAATACCATGTTGCAGCTCCGCCACATGTGCTACTAACTGCTTTAGTGTAATGGTTCTATGGCCTTTCCCAAGGAAATCTTGAACCCTGAAAGAAAGGAGGATATTTCCAATAGCACAGTATGGTAGGGGTAGACCTAAAAAGACTTGGTTAGAAAATATTAGGAATGACCTTTCTTAGTTTCTTTATTAGATTTAAACGAGAATTTGACTTTTAATAGGACACAATGGAGAAAAAAGATTCATGTAGCCGACCCCACGTAGTGGGATAAAGGCTTGATGTTGTTGTTGTTGTTGTTGTTGTATAAGATAAATTTTAATTTCTATTGCCTTGAGTTTTTGAGCAACGAGCTCCGCAGAAGGCTGGTTTTGGGAACTCTAGTTGTATACTTTCTTCAAAAGAATTATGAAGTAATAATCTTATTGATGCTTACATTTACAGGAGAATACTCCTTTTTGTGGAATTGACTGTAATGATGTTGGTACGAACAACATGCAAGAGCAGAACGTCTTTGAGACATTGATTGGGAAACAGCAGCAGATCCTCCTTGCAACGCAGGTCGTCAAGATGATTCTTAAGATTGATGATGTGATTTCTCCATCTGAGTATTAATTTGAATTTTTTTTTCCTGCGTTTGTATCCCTATGTTTAAAGCCTTGTTTGTTTTGCTGTATTGTTAGTCTGACCGGGTTGCAAGAATTTTGTCTAATTATTGGATCAGTTTTAAGCTGTATTTTAAGAATGTGTTATGCTCATCTTAACTAGCTCGTATGTAATTTTAAGTGGTTTTGGAGAATGTGCTATGCTCATCTTAACTTAGATGTAATGAAAATTGCAATTTTAATATCGGTTGATTTGTCCCTTTTTTTTGTCTTTAGTCGTACTTTGTTAAACTCTCATTTATGTTAGAAAATTTGGCTTTACATGCCTTATTCTTAATCATAGAGTCATCTTTTGTATTTGTTATACTTGTTGTTGGACAAATATATTTCTTATTTTGTTAATAGGATTGGTTTGAAAATTTATTTTAGATGAAATTATTCTTGATGAAAGAATCAAGTCTTAAATTTGTGAATTGTTCATTAAATTTGTAAATCATTTGAACTTTTGTTCAAATTTGGCTTTAACATATATTTTTGGGCTAGCATTCTTTAAAATAAGGGTCAAACTTGGTTGAATCCTTGTGGGCATATGTTTATGGGACTAGTGTGTGAAGGAGAAAATGTTGATCTTCGTATGTGTTATGATCAATTGATTGCGTCGGGGGAGGTGACTAGTGGACATGTTCGGAATGAACATTGAAGCGTCTTGATTATGCATTAAGGCTTCGTTTGGGATGACTTTCTTCCTGCTTTATGAAGTAGTTTTTTAATACAAAAATTAAAACTTTTATATTGGAAAGATGTTTTAAGAAGTAAGAAAGCCGTCTCAAATGAAACCTAAGTCAATCAACTTAATTCATTTGGTAAGCTAATCGCACTAATGCATGTCGAATTTACCAAAGAAATATAGGTCATGAACGATTTTATTGAACAACAACAAAAAATGTGATGGTTGGCTGGCATGATATCGCACAAAATTCTTCAAATAATGTCTAATTAAAAAAAGAGCTGCACTGAGTATGAGTATATGGGACATTGAATTTATTTAAGGGAGACCTATCATACACGAGTTGAGCGAGGGTGGTCGAAAATGAGGTCTATGTATGTGATGTTACATGACATTGTCCCAAATGATGTTATTTTAGAAAATGAACTTCATCGATTCGGAATGTCGAAATTATTCGAAATGAATATTTATGTCGAAATTATTCAAAATGAATATTTATATTGCTTGGTTGTCACATGAGTCTAGCAATTAAATTTGCTAGCATGAGGCAATGATGACAAATTTTGAGGTGAACATAAAAGGACTGATGAATTGAGTGGGGACAATTGACATGCATTTGTTTATTTGAGTACATAATTGATTTTAGGGGGTTTTACATGCATACCATTTTATTTTATTCTATTTACATATCTAACATCCAAAACATTAATATTACATGACTACCACCCATAGAATAAATTTGGGTGCATGAAATGAAATATTAAAGCTTATAGGATTGTATGAATGATATAAATGAATTATAGGAGTGGCATATTTGATATTAAAGTTGTATATGGGTGGTAGGCATGTAATATTAATGTTTTGGGTGTTAGATATGTAAATAGCATAAAATAAAATAGTATGTATGTAAATTTCCCTTGATTTTATCTCATATCAAATATATATATCATTATGTATAATTAAATTTCAAAAATTTATTAAACTATTAAAATCCTAATCCCATATCATGCCAATCTTCCCTCCATTTGCGAATTCGGAACCTAATCTTTATTATAGCTCCCCTTGGTTGATGAGAAATTATTACGTGCGGAGTCCAGACGTTGCTTTGTCTCTAGACCAATGAAATCGTGATAAGTTGATTGGACACGTGGATATTTAATATAGATTTATTTTTTTCTTCTCTTGCAAGCCCGATTTAGAGGTGAAAATTTTGAATTCGTGGTAGATCAAAAGTTGCGGAGTCGGTTCACTTTTTATCTTTGTCGCCATTAGAGACAGTTCACTGTTGACTTTTCATCTTCAACATTGCAGATTTAAAAGGCTAAATGGGAAGCTTATTTCTTGTGTATTGGTGATTATTATTGTGGAGAGTGTAAGTGTGCAAGGCTGTTGGAAGTGGCTAGTCATTTATTCATATTGTGTTAGTCCACTAAGAATCTAAAGGAGGAAGGAGATCAAGGAATCTATAATTTAGTTGTATAGAATTTTCTTGTGATTTTTATCCTTACTTACCTCTTGTACTGTTATTTTTATTTTGAAATGAAGCATGTTTTGTTTTGTTTAAATTCCATATGGCTAAAACCTTTCCTCTAGGCTTATTAGAAGCCTTGTTCTACTTTAGTTAGATTTATAATTATATGATTTATTCAATGTTATTTTTAAATCCTTCATACTTAATTTAGTTTATGTAGAGGTATTGTATGAGCTTAAAATATAATGTGATTTACTATCGCAATAGAGGAGTAGAAGAACAATTAGGGGATTTAAAACATAAATTTTCCATGCATAGACATATGGTGGTTAGGGTTATAAGATATTAATGAGATATTAGAACTACAATTGAGAGAAATATTAATTAACATTCTAATAAATTTGATAGAGATGAGGAATTATTATGCTTTTATTCAGAACAACATTAGGATAATTTACTATTTCAAACATAAGTTCTTAAATGTAATAGGATCATAGTATTTTAAATATAGAATTTGCTTCTTCAACCCGTAAATATTAATTGTCAATTGCACACCCTTTTTATTCGATCAAAAAGATAAATTAAGTAGTTCATATATGTAGTACCAGAAAGACCTTAGGATCATTCAAATTATCGTGTGAATTATACTCAACTTATCACTTTGTTGCTTGACACTATATATATACTTACATAGAACATGATTCATATCACAATATAACAAGCAATAAAAATCTAGAACTCACTAGAAATCTTATCAAGTTTTTGGTGTTGTTTCCTTGGATTGTAGTTAATTATCCTTTTTTTGGTAGTTAATTATCCTTTCTTACACTTTAGATTGCTAAATAGATTGATGATTTAAATCTTATCCTTATCTTTATTTAACTTGTTTTATGTTGCCATTGTTATTTAACTTGTATGGTTTTTTTATTTAATTTATTTTTAGTATTGTTGTATGGTTAATTATTCAACAGTGCAGTGCTTTTCACTTCTTATATTGTAAATTTTAATTTTGGGGGAACTTGGTTTGATTAGAAAGAACTCTCAAGGAAAAGTGAAAATCTAAAAAAATACAAAAATAATTAAATTTTTTTGACTCGATTTATGAGAATTACGACCTAGATCACTTAGAGAATATGCTAATTTTTTGGTTGAGGGTATTAACCAAAGTTTTAGTAGACCAAATATTCTGGCTAAAACCTTTGAGCTAAACTTTCTATCATCCAAATGGTAAAAATTCTCAATTTAGGGGAACCTCTATTGAAGATCCCAAATATCATGTAGCTAGTTTCTGGGAGATATGTGCTACATTCAAATATATTAGAGTCTCTTATGATGCTGTTAGACTTAAGTTATTTTTGTTCTCATTAAGGGATAAAGCTAAGATGTGGTTGAACTTTTTTTTCCATTCCCAATCACCACATTTTTTTTTTAATTTTATTTGTTTTTTTTTTAAATTTTTTTTTTAAAAATTTGGATAATCCATTCTCAATCACCACATAGAATGACCTAGTTCCCAAATTTTTAGCAAAGTATTTTCTCCATCTAAAATTACAAAACATGGGAACAACATTACCTCATTCACACAATTGGATGGAGCGTCAACTTATGAATCATGGGAGAGATTCAATGAAATACTTATTAAGTGTCCCCACTATGCATTACCCAATTTGCTTACTATTCACACATTTTATGATGGTCTTGTAGGTTCTTAGATCCAATATAGATGTAGATGTTGGAGGTTCTTTGATTTTGAACCCTTTGACAAAACACATGCTTGATTGAAGAAATGTCCACTAACAATTTTAATGGTCACTTGAGAGAGTGAACCCTAAAAAAGCGGCTAGTTTATATAAATCTTATGCTTTATCAATTTTAACTGCACAAGTACTTGTTATATCCAAAAAGCTAGATAACATTGGAGTTATTACATCCCAAAGCACACTTTTTCCAACAAAAAATGTATGTATGAATCATTTAGTGACCCAAGAACATCAAGACTTGAATCATCAAATGCCATCGGTAATAGACAAAATAACTCTTTCTATAATACTTATAAACCAGGTTGGCGCAATCACCCTAACTTTAATTGGAGTTTTAATTAGAATGGGGGTAGTAAATGGAATTCTAGCCAACCTAATCATGTAGGAAATTAGAACACACCACCTTAGAACTATGGAAATCCAAGGCCTAATTATCCACCTGGATTTAGTTTGAATAATTAAATTAAGGATAAAAAACATTCTTTGAAAGATTTAATTTTGTAAATGGGAACCCAATTATATAGCCAAGCTATTGGAACAAGAAATATTAAAAATTAATTATGGTAGTTAAATATCTCTTTCAGTAGTAGACCTTAGGGAATCTTGCCTAGTAATACAAAGCTAAATCCTAAGGAAAAAGGTAAGGACCATTGCAAAGCTATGCAATTGAAGAGTGGAAGAGAGTTAGAGGATGTGGTTAGGAAGGAGAAGAAGATTATAGAAGAAATTCTTGAAGAAGCACCCATAGAGCCTACCAAACCCGAAGAACCTTAGCCCATTAAGGAAGTAGAAAAACTAGTTATAAAGGTTACTGAAACACCACCACCAAATTTTATTCAGAGAATATTAAAGAATGCTTAAAAGTTTATAAGTAACATACCTTTTATGTAAGCTATATGAAGCGGATGCTCTCGAACATGAGTTATATTAAACATAATATTTAATCAAATGAGAATTAAGACTTCATTTAAAATAATTTTCTTGCAGCTTTCTTTCTAAAACAAAATTTTAATAAAAAATCTTAAAAATAATAAAAAATTGTAGATATTTCACAAGGACCAAATAGGCTGGATCTTATAAATGAAATATTTATAAGCTAGACAATGATGATATTGAAGAATTATTGACCCCTATCGCCTCTCTGGCAGGCTCCTTTTAAATATTATCAGTACAAACATTTAATACAAATCAACGTGACAACCTTCTCTGCCTGTCTTTGGAATGTTTTTATTATTTTCTACAGTAATAAAGTAGATCAAATCACATAACAGGCGATCCGTCCATACAAACGCTCCACCTTTCATTAGGAAAATTAAATGGATTTAACCTTTCATTAGGAAGGAAAATTAATAGTGGATCATATGGTGAAAGCGGTACAAAAAAGAGATCAAGCAAAAATACAGGAAAATCTGCAGAATTTCCGTTTGTTCACAATATAAAAATGGAGCTTCAGTGCTGCGCCGTCTCAGGCGGGTCCTGTGGCGAATGTCTCACTTCTGGCGCAGCCCCAGAGCCCAGACCTCCACCTCCGCCGTCGCCAGAGCTCCGCCGATCAGCATCCGCAGGCTGCGGGTGGTCGATATGGCCGTCGATACAAGAGGCGCACTTCCTCTCGATCCACCCTTCGACGTCGTACTGCCCAAGCCCGACGATCCTCCGGCCGGAGCATAGTCGGCCAACGACGCCGGTGAAAATTCCAAGAATGGCGATAACAGCAAGAACGGCGATGACAGGACCGATGGACCCACGGCCATTGTGCGAGGCGTAGGATGGCTGATAAACCATTGATGACGGCGGCGCTGGGAACAGCGGCTGCTGCTGCAGCGACATCGTCTGGAGAGACAGAGAGAGAGAGAGAGAGCGAAGGTGTTTGACGGATGGATTTGGAAGATAACCGGACGGAGAACGCTGCAAGTTGGGATCTTTATTGCAGGTCTTCTGCTGCAGAAAGTACGTAGCATATATACATTTAAAGCAAGAAGCAGTGGTAAACCCGGTGAAGAAAAAGGAATCACTTGCCTGAATTAATTTTCATGGTATTAAGAAAGGAAGGGGAGCGAAAGATTTGCCTTTTACTTCTTATTTCGTCGATGATTGAGAGAGAGAGAGAGAGACAGCTAGGGTATGTAGCGGGAGACTGGGAGTGACGATGGGAGAGAGAACTTGAGAGTGGAAGGAAGGCAAGTGGGAGCGGAGAAAAAAGAAATGACTAGTTGTACTTTGGTTGGACAGTTTGTCTTGCAACTGTGATGGATGTGGGACAGCTGTTCAATACGGTATCCAATGGTTGGGTGTTATTTATTTATTTATTAAATTAATATGTTAATATGTTTGAGAGAAATTATTACCACCGCATGTGGGAACGATATTCAGAGGTCAATCAGAATGTGACATATCTTTAATATATAGCTGTACATTGATATATAGTTCTATATTGTATCAATATACTACTGTTTATTTGGTGACTTATCGTGTTTTGATTGGCCTTTGGAGTTCGATGTTCGCACGTAATAATTTCTCTATTATAATGTGTAATGTAAAAGTTGTTTATGCCTGCATCTCTATTCACACAGATAAGGTTTCATTAGAGAAACAATTGGCAATTTTACAGTATAGTGTACTTTTAGGGTTTGCATATATAATGGTATTAAATTATTTAAAATATAATCATTTAACTTTTACAAATATCATTTTATAAAATTAAATTAATAATTAATATATTTGAATTGTGAAAAAAAGACAATTATTTAATATGCTCTCAATTTTGTTGGTAAGTTTAGAAGAATTATAAATTTGATATTATAAAAGTTAATATTAAAAATATGATATTGTTGGATTAAAATTTAATCATGGAAGATGCTTGACCTTATTAGCAAGTTGAACTAGCGAGTGCACAAGTGACCTGAAAACTTATGGGGGGAGAGAGAGAGAGAGAGAGAGAGAGAGAGAGAGAGAGAGAGAGAGAGAACTATGAAATACTCAAGAAATTATGAGTACTAAAACTGACTGAGTATCCACTATATTAGATTAAAAAGTCCCCAAGTTATTCTTAATCATCCCTTATTTATAGGACTCTTAGAGCTACATGAAGAGCTAGACAGAAAAAGTAAAAAAGTATTACTATACCACTATTTTAGACACTTCTTACCTCTTGATTGGTTGAAGGAGGGCAAGGTCGGAAGGCTTCGATGAGTTTCCCTTAAGCGAGTTCAGTATCACCAAGTAGATGAGGGCTAGTTTGTTCGGGCAAGTATGCAGGCAAGTATTGAGATGAAAAGGGACTAAAAAATGGCGAGCTATTAACGTGGTCAGCAACCTGTACAGAAGCCCTGTGATTGCCTAAGAAGTGAAGGGCGAGTGAGACGTTATCGTGGGAAGGGAGAACTTTGGCATTGATTGGCATGATGAGTTAAACTAGAGGTCCCAATAGTAAGCACTATCATGTAGCAAAGTTTAGGGAAAATAGTTTCCCTAGAAGAGTGCAAGTGACTAAAATATGCTATAAGCATGCGGCGACTGCTAAGCTATTAACTCTTGAGAGGAATCCTTAATTTACTCCATTAAGGGCAAGCACCTAGGAAGGCTCGAGCGAGTGATGTATGTTGGTCTTTTGGGAGAATTCTTTGTTGAGTTTTAGTTGAGTTCCCCTAGTGGACTCCCTCGGAGGGTGAGTCCTCTATCATTACCTGCCAACTACTTGCTAGACACATGTAAAGGCATAAATGAGTATTCATTTAGTTTCCATATTCACTTGGTTCTTTGATTAGCGAAAAGGACAAGAGAATTATATTACATCTTTGTTATAATTTGGGACCCTGATCTTATATTTTGATGATTATAAATATTATTATATGTTTATTTTTTTTCTCCTGCTTTATATATTGCATATTTTTTTGTGTGCATCACTAACATTTCATGTCCAACTTACACAAAACATTATTAAAGAATCAGAGCACAAAAAAGTTTTGCATAGGTTAAACTTATTTTGAAAGAGTCTATAAATTTATTTTTCTTATGTCAATATATGTAATTAGGTGTATGTTAGCTTAATAGTCATGCACACACACATAAGGGAAAAGGAAAATATTTTTAAAATTTTTTGTTAATCATTTATTTGATCCATATCGTACAATACAATCAGTTAAATAGGAATTAATTAAAAATTTTAATTTAAATGAGAGAAATAAATTTGAGTTATAACTAACCATATTGTATGAACAACACATCTTACAAGATGATCAGTTTTTTTCTAGAAATCTTGTTGTCGAATCCAACTTACTTAAAATAGGCAAATTTGAATATTAAAAATTATATTACTTTTACTATATGCATATATTCGTACTGTATGATCTTTAATTAATGTTTCATAATTTAAGTCCAAAGATTCAGGAATTAAATCAGATCTATATTAATTATAGATCATGCTGTTTAATCATGTATTAGATAGTATGAACCAACCGAAAACTCTGTGGATGATGTTTGATTCATCATGTATAATATTATATTTGATTTAAACTAATCGTACTAGATGATTTGTACTTGCAGGATGATCTATGATGACATTGATCTAATTGTGTTATACGATCAAAAAATTTCATTATACAATTTGAGTCAAAAGAATTGAAAATTAGAGTATTTTGAAACTCATTATATATACTATTGTTATAACCTTAATAAGAGTCTTTGGTAGTCATAAATCTATTTCTTCTGTGAGAGTGTTTGAAGAGAGAGCATTGAGTAATAGAGAGAAAGAGTGAGGTTATGTGCGAAGGAGAAGAGTGTTGTGGGATTAAATGAGAAAGGGATTTTCACATGGTAGCTATGGCCAACTTGCACATGAATTTCTTCAAATTTGTTAGTGTTTGTCTTGAGGGGGGGGGGGGGGGGGGGGGGGGGGGTATATGAAGAAGTCTTTGGTGTCAAAGATCGTCGGGTACTTCACCGTACTAAGGAGGTAAAATGGATTTCAACTACTCTGCAACACCAAGGAGGTGAAAAAGATTTTGGCTACTCCACTACACCAAAGAAGTAAAAGAGATTTTGGCTACTCCACCACACCAAGGAGGTGAACGGGATTTTAGTTACTCCACTATGCTGATGAGCTGAAAAGGATTTTAGCTACTCCATCGGATCAAAGAGGTGAATTGAAAGAATATATTCTTAGAGATAGAAGAGTATGTACGTGCTTCTTCACCTAATCGTGGGAAAAAGAATAGTCACTAATGATTAGTGAAATGCTCGAAGAGAGGACCTTTGGAGAGTGGATATAGATCAAGTTGATTGAACCATTATAAATTTTTTATTCTTTTTTTTTGTAATTACTTTCTACAATTTTATTTCCCCGCATATATTTATTCTTACAACCTAGGATGAGTTTGTTTATTTTGTGATGTGAAAATTGGTATGGTTTATTAGGGTTGATATTTGTTTTAAAAGAAATAATATTATAAAGATAAAAAGAGCAAAAAATTATTATTTACTTTTTTTATAAAATCAAAAATACAAAAATAATAGTATTTATTTTAGGTTGTTATTATGTGTTGCCTTAAGCAGTGTATGTCTTACATGTAATGTTAGTGCTCATAGACAGAAGAAATACCTAAAATATTCATTGAGAAAAGTAATAATTCAATCAATAATATTTATCATCATCAAAATCACAAATTAGGGATCCTAGATTGCAACAATTTTCACCTTTTTTATGATGGCAAAAAATATTGGTTGATAGGAAAGATAAAAATTCTTTTCTCCTAAGCTCCCTCTCACTAGGTGATACATTTTAAATTTAGGGGTTACAAATTTTTTATTTTTTATTTTTTTTTTGAAAGACAAGAAAAAAAAGCATAAAGCAAAGTGAAATAAATAGAGGATTCTATTAAACTGAAACATACAAAAAATATACATTTTCTCCCTCTTTTAATACCACCAAAAAGAGGAGGAAAAAAAAAAAGGGAAAAAAAAAAAAAAAAAAACAAAGTGGGGGCGATCCTAATCAGGTGGTGGTGATGGTTGAAAGTATTGATGGATGGAGGAAAATTGATTGTCAACTGAAGAAAACCTTTCTCTGAATCATTTCATTTATTCCTCATGTTATTATTATTGTTGTTGTTAAATGTGATAGCCACACCTAGTTTCTAATCGCTTGAGTCGCTGAATTATGTTGTCATAAAGGTAGGAAAGGTAGGTAGGTGCACGTGGTGGTATTGGTGGCGGTGTAGGTCCACCTGCAGGAGCGGCTTCCCCTTCTTCAACAAACTCTGGCTCATCGTTGTGCCCCCGATGGAAAAGGATACAAACGGAGGCATCCGTATAGAAAAGGGGAACATTATCAGGAGAATCAGGAAAGTTGATTAAGTATTTTTTTTCTAGGATATATCTCATGATGTATCATAAGGAGATAATTTGTTTTCTTCGAGTTTTAAGATATCAAATATGAGTCATATTTTAGATATAATCAAGAATCATTTGGGCTTCATCACATTGGGTATTCAACATTATTAGGTAGGTGACTATGGAAAGAAGTGGGGTTATATTAACCCAATCCCCAGCTTTGGGTATAATTGATGTCCTAAGGACATGATAGATAACCCTTGCATTTTGATTTAAGGTGAGGACAAGTGGTTGATGTTGGTTTATAGGAATATTCCTAATCGAGTAGACATAACTCCAGTCAAAGTTAGTTGTAGATATAAGGGATTATGGATAAGCTCCTTTGGTAGAAGGACTGATATGTTCCCCTAAATCTTCCTTAATGATCTCTATAAATTGGTTGAAAACATATGAAGTCATGACAGATGTTTCCAAATTTAGTCTAAGGTTGGATAAGAATTCATAAAGTAGTTTAGGGTTGAAGGAAAAAGCTAGTGTGAGGAGAAAATAAAGGGTGGTGGGAGAAATGCAATAAAATCAATTTAGAAGAAACCTAACAGTTAGAACCAAAATCTTAGAAAATAAGAATATGATAAAAGTAACTTACCATAATCTAAGCAATTTTTATAGAAGCGACAAAACAAATGAGCAACCAAAATGAAGACTTCTCATTCCTCTCTCCTTTTCTTCTTCCTTCCATTTCCTTCTCATGCAAACTGACACTACTGGCGTGAGTGGTGACAAATAGATAGAAAGGCGTATAAAAATATATTTTAGTATGTAGCGTCATAGCGTCACTACCCAAAGATGCAACAATGCACGTTGAATCTAAAATTAATATAAAATAAAGCCTTCAGTGCCACAATGGTAACTTCTTGCTCTGTTTGCTTAAAGGCCAATGTCATAGAGTTCATAAGTTCAGTGCCATAATGATCCAACTAAAATAAAAATTCAAATTTTTATTTTTAAATTTAATTCAAAAAAACTGGGCTGTTACACTTCATCTACGACAAAGAAACATATGATTCATATTATCAAAATCTTTATTAAGGTAAATATTGGCATAATATCATCTGTGAGTATTAGAAGAGTTAAATCCATGAAGAAGCTTAGAAGCCAAAATCAAATTATCAAAAATTATGTCTACCCTCTATAAAAGCATATTCATCAGGATAAATAAGAATATGAAGATAAGATTTAACTCTACTTGTAACTAGCTAAGCAATAGTCTTATAGATAGTGTTACATAATGATATAGGTATTTAGACTTGAATAGTCTTTGTAAGCATTTTTTTGGGAGTAAGTGTGATGGTTGAATGCTTGATGTATTAGTGACTTTAGTTGTTGAGAAGAAAAAATGCATTGCTTGAAGGAATGATGATTCATTGATATTTTAGATATCGATAACAAATTTTGAAGTGAAACCATCTAGCCCAGGGCTTTTATCTTTTTCAATGATTAACCCATTTTTTCATGTATAATCACCTCTATAAGAGATTTCTAATTAAGTAAGGGTTTTTTTTTTAAAAATTATTAAGATCTAAGGGGCAATTTTTCAAAAAGCTAAAAGATTCAATGTTGCTACTATTTGATAGACTTCATGAAATTGGAGATATAATTAAAGGATCTATGGTTCATAGTTTTAAGACCAAAATTTATATTTCCTAAACCATTTCAAAAGGAATAAAGGTCACCCGAGATCAGAATATTCCAAGCCAAAGCAGTAGTTCCAAAAAAATTTGGGAAACATTTATAGTAGTTTTTAGTCATAAATATGCTTTTGAAATTATGAGTATTTTTCGTGATAACCTTAGTTGGTGATTGTTATATTGATAAATAAGTTCAAATAATATAATGAGTATATGGTTAATAATGTAAACATGTGTTGTTATAAAAGGCTCTATCAAAAAGACATCTAATAGGGCATTTCAATTGATGATTGAACTAGTGAAACATAAACTAGAGATGATTAACTCAGCCAAGCATATATTAAAGATACTAGAGTGAAAGTAAGTCAATTTGCAAGGAATAGGAGGAGAGCACCCAATTTTCTCATCTATAAATATGATATAGTTAGAATCACTGAGAACAAGCTAGGGCCATCAATAAAAGAAGCAATTTAGTGTAGGGATTCCCACAATGATTTTCATGTATAAGCACCATTTAAAGCATAAACGAAGGAAATGCATAGATTAGTAGAGGAAAAGTGCTCCATCCAATCATGAATGAATTGGGGAAGATATGCATGCAGAAGCACTAAAAGTTAGCTTACTAGCATTCCATTTGATCCAAAAATGACCAACATAAGAAAGTTGAAAATTATTATAAATACCCTCATTATCAATGAGTTAAAGAGATTTGGCAGAGAGAGCATTATTGGAGGACGAAACTTAGTCTCCAATAAATGCATGATATAAATTTTATGGTCTTTAACTAACTTTTTGTAATTAGTGATCCAAACATAACCTTTAATACCTTTTACATTTCAAAATATGATATTGGAGGAATTCATAAATTCATTAAGTAAATGTTAGAGTGGGCCCCTTCTATTTAGCTTTCAACCTTTATAAGTATAAAATGAGGGCATGGTTTTTGTAGGCAGTTAGAATTGGAATCATCATTTGCACCAAGCTCATTTGAGAAGAAAGGACCATTAGCCTGACAGATGTCTATTTCAATAGTAGAAGACTCTAATAGGGAGGCTTTGAGATTTTCTTTTTGGGAGGGTGAGAAGGAAGAAGAATTATATATATATATATATATATATATAATTCTTCTTCCTTCTCACCCTCCCAAAAAGAAAATCTCAAAGCCTCCCTATTAGAGTCTTCTACTATTGAAATAGACATCTGTCAGGCTAATGGTCCTTTCTTCTCAAATGAGCTTGGTGCAAATGATGATTCCAATTCTAACTGCCTACAAAAACCATGCCCTCATTTTATACTTATAAAGGTTGAAAGCTAAATAGAAGGGGCCCACTCTAACATTTACTTAATGAATTTATGAATTCCTCCAATATCATATTTTGAAATGTAAAAGGTATTAAAGGTTATGTTTGGATCACTAATTACAAAAAGTTAGTTAAAGACCATAAAATTTATATCATGCATTTATTGGAGACTAAGTTTCGTCCTCCAATAATGCTCTCTCTGCCAAATCTCTTTAACTCATTGATAATGAGGGTATTTATAATAATTTTCAACTTTCTTATGTTGGTCATTTTTGGATCAAATGGAATGCTAGTAAGCTAACTTTTAGTGCTTCTGCATGCATATCTTCCCCAATTCATTCATGATTGGATGGAGCACTTTTCCTCTACTAATCTATGCATTTCCTTCGTTTATGCTTTAAATGGTGCTTATACATGAAAATCATTGTGGGAATCCCTACACTAAATTGCTTCTTTTATTGATGGCCCTAGCTTGTTCTCAGTGATTCTAACTATATCATATTTATAGATGAGAAAATTGGGTGCTCTCCTCCTATTCCTTGCAAATTGACTTACTTTCACTCTAGTATCTTTAATATATGCTTGGCTGAGTTAATCATCTCTAGTTTATGTTTCACTAGTTCAATCATCAATTGAAATGCCCTATTAGATGTCTTTTTGATAGAGCCTTTTATAACAACACATGTTTACATTATTAACCATATACTCATTATATTATTTGAACTTATTTATCAATATAACAATCACCAACTAAGGTTATCACGAAAAATACTCATAATTTCAAAAGCATATTTATGACTAAAAACTACTATAAATGTTTCCCAAATTTTTTTGGAACTACTGCTTTGGCTTGGAATATTCTGATCTCGGGTGACCTTTATTCCTTTTGAAATGGTTTAGGAAATATAAATTTTGGTCTTAAAACTATGAACCATAGATCCTTTAATTATATCTCCAATTTCATGAAGTCTAATATATATATATATATATATATGATTTTTTATTTGGTTAGTAGATAAACAGAACCATTCTATTTTGTTTAGCTCATTATTTATTTAATTTCTATTATTTGGCAATGGTTCATATTCAGCTCAAATTTAAACAAGCTGAAGACGAGCACAATGCTCATGAATAATTTTAAATATGAGCTAATTTAAAATAAATAAAACTAAAAAAGAACAAATGCAAACTCATACCAGTGCAGTAAGGCTTCAATTCGTTTGGGACTGCTTTCCCGACTACGATCATAATTTTTATTTGGTCACTATTTTCATTTCTTTTGAATTTTTTTTTCGCTAGAAAGTTGCTTTCTGCAACAGCTTTCAAAAAAATTATTTTCTATACAATAATTTTATAATCATCTTTATAAAAAGATGCATCCATCCCAAACATACCCTCAAACTCATTCGCATCTATATTTCCAAAACATTACTCCTTTTTTGAAGATTGCAAATTGCATTAGAGAAAGAAAAAATCATTACAAACTAAAGAACAAAACAACTATCACATTCCTTCTTTATTAGACTATACAAAGAAGAATGAATGTTAAAAAAAAGAAGTTGAATCAAAACAAAACCTATTATCTAAAGCTAAAGTAGCACATAAGTCAACTACTTTATTACAATCTCTTGAAGTATGATGGAAAATAACCTTACTGAAGTCCTTTAAAAAAGCCAACATCTCCATCCAAAATATTACTCAACATCAAATATTATGTTGAAGAATTTTGGGCTTTTGGGAGGTCTTTGGTAGAGCAGATTTTCTGCTTCAATCTATTTGACTCAATTCATTCTCGATATTTTGGATGTTCTATTCTCACATGCTATATTTTGAGATTTTGGATTTCTACTAAGTGGGAAGTTTTGTAATGCTCGTGGCTATTTTGGGAGGTCATAGTTTTTGTAGGATGATGATGAATAGTATGGATCTAAATTACAGTCTCCTTGGATGGAGAAATTAATGTGGATTCCGGGCATAGCTCTATTTCTGAACTCCAATTAAATTAAGACAGTGGATTTCTTACTACCATATATCTTTTTTTTTTTACTACCATGTATCTTTCTTCTTATGACATGATGAGTAAATCCAGTCCAACCATGAAATTCTAAAATCACAATAGCCCACTCATATTTATGTTTTTAAAAAAGAAACCCGCGAAAGCTAAAAAAACTTTCAAATGAATAAATACAATATTGTGTATTATTATAGGCATGAATCAGAGCTTGTACTCCTCAATACATAGCAATACACAATGTGTATTAGAATAAAAAACATATTTTCAACATAGTTTCTTTAATACACGTCTGTATACAAAAAAACTTTTAAATGAATAAGTACAACACTGTGTATTGTTATAGGCATATATTAGAGTATGTACACATCAATACATAGTAATACACAGCTACGTATTAGAAAAAAAAATTATTTTAATATAATTTATCTAATACACAGTTGTATATAGACTAAAAAAACTTTCAAATGAACAAAGACAATATTGTGTATTGTTATAAGCTTGTATAAGAGCTTATACATATCAATACATTGTAATACACAGTTGTGTATTAGAAAAAAAAAACATATTTCCAATTTAATTTCTCTAATACACAACAATATACAAGCTAAAAAAAAATCAAATAAACAAATACAATAATGTGTATTGTTATAAGCTTATATTGAAGCTCGTACACATCAATATATAGCAATTCACAGTTGTGTTTGTATTTGAAAAAAATCACATTTCTAACATAATTTCTCTAATATACAGTTGTGTACAAGCTTAAAATTTTTTTAATGAATAAACACAGCACTGTGTATAATTTTAAGCTTGTATCAAAGCTTATAATCGTCAATACATAACAATTCACAGTTTTTATTAAGAAAATAACATTTTTTCAACATAATTTCTCGAACACACAGCTGTAAACAAGCTCAAAATATTTTATGAAATAACATTTTCAAAAAATATCCCTCATATGCAATTTTGTACAAACTTAAAAAGATTTAAAATGAACAAAAATAATATAGAAAATATTCGAAATCATTGTATCATCATCGCTAATTTCTCATTTTTCTTTCTCATCAAGTATCAAATGTGATATTTCATCTTCATTGTACAACATCGATTTTTGATATCTACAAGGTTTGCGTTCTCTTAGACCAAACCGCTCCCCCTTTCGTTATCTGCCATTAAAGTTGTTGCTCGTCTTTCCTTGTGAAAAAAATCCTCACCGATGAATTCCATCGGCAATCATAAATCTCTCTCTCTCACCAAGCAAAACAAGTAAGTGCTCAAAATCTCAGCAAGGTTTTCTTGGTTTAAGTAAAAATATTGATTTTCTTAAATTTTTCTTCTCTTTCTTCACCTAAAAATTTTGGGAGCTTTGAACATTTTCTCCCATTTCTTCACCTGGAATATTTCAGAGCTTTAATGGTTTCGTCAATTTTAATCAACGTTTTGAAAACCGGACCGGACAACGGACCGGAAGAAGGAGAGGTTCATGGTTTGACCGGTTCGACCGGTTGAACCGGGGTCGAACCGGATGACGTAATAAATAATAATAGTATTAAAAATTATGAAATGAATGACAAAATTTCCTCTTATACATTCACTATGCATTTCATTTCCATGTCAAACTAATCAAATAATATAAATATGGCATCAACGAAGTTTATAAAACATAAGCAAATAAGTAAACAACATACCTTTTATTGAGCACAACTGTAACGATGTTTGAATCCCCTTTGCAACTGATCATTGAAAAATTTCCACCTCTCAATCTGTCAAACCAACTTCAAGAAAAATATCCCAATAACAGCAATATCCATTATTCCATTGTACATGTTTTCCTCACTCCGCACTCCCCAGAGAATAAAATTTCCCTCACAAGGGAGCCCTCTCCTATTCACGACTACGAATAACATTTTTGTTTTTTTGGGACCATTCTGAGTCCTTTTGTTATGATGATCTTTTCATCTTCATTTTTCCCGTTCTCTCTTTTTCTTTTAATGTTTCGAAATTCCAACAGGTTTTTGTATTTTGCTTTTTTCTGAGTTGTTCAAGCTCACTGCTCTTGTAATTATTTCATAGTTAATCGAAACGGAAATTTCCCAAAATTTTCCCCAAAAACAATATCAGATATTATATATATACAGATGCCATTGTGCAAGAATAAATAATTCCATGACAATCATGAAAGGAGTTGGTAGAAATTCTTTTTCGTGACGGAAAGCTCAGAAGGATTGTCAGCATTATTGTTGATGGAGAAACGTCATGCTGACTGCTATTTTAAGTTTTATTTCGGACGACTTTTTTGCTATTTTTTTAACTAGTTTTTTAGTATCAAAATTTTAATTTTTTACTAGAAAACTGTTTTAAAAAGTAGTAAGAAAGCCGTCCTTAACGAAACCTTAATCTTTAGCTTGGACTACAGTAAGAGCAGCATGGTAATATTAGATCGGATTAAGTAAAGGACTAAATTTAGGGCTCATTCCGTTGATTAGAATTGGAAAATTATCATTCATTTTATTCTATTTTGAATAAAAAAAAGTATGAATATTTGAAAAAAAATTATAAAAAAACTTAAATTTTGTAATAATACGGATGCATAACAATTTCAAATAAAAAATCATTTTTCAAAACATATTTTCTAAATTCAAGCAATAATAAGCTAATATTTTACGGCAAAAAACTCCATTCCAAGTAAGAAAACAATAATATTTGGGAACAAAAATTCTCATGAAAATTGTTACTTTTACGAGAAAGTTGATCATCAGACTAGTTAAGAATGAAGCTCTAAATTAAACTGGGACTTTCGAATATGAAACTTGAAAGTAAACGTAGAGTTACTATCCTATTTTTACTATAGCCCCAACAATTTACGTGGATGAAGATGATGTAACACCAACGTCGGAGAAATAAATCGCCGGCAACGATTTCCGACGCCGTTTTTTCCGACGGCTTATAAACCGCCGAAAAGCCGCCGGTAAAACCAGGTAAACTGATGGTAAGAACCACCGGTAATAGCTGAATTACCTGTAGTGAAAGTGGAAATTTCTCTTTTTGTGTTTGAAACTTTTAAGCTTATCTTGCACATCTCTTTTAATTCAATCTTCTAGATAAATTAGACTATTAGTAAACAATAATAAAGTGAGATTAGTATTTTTCTAGTTTTTTTCTCATGGGATTGACACTCTTCTCATTAATATATTACTTGATATGGCATATGCACTTATAATAAACATGTCTTACACTATATCAAAATTAAATAATCTTAGTGACATCAAAAGTGAGAGTAAGATATATCACATAGCTCTACATCCTTAGACAAATATAGTTAACTGACGTAGTAGAGAAAAAACCTATCACTAGCTTGACTCATTTATGCCATAAGAGCCCAACACCACCCCTCCCATAAGAGGTTATGCAACCGGGGCATCCAATGGAAGCATCTCAGGCGGTAGAGGTGACATCCACAAAGGATGTGATGACTCCTGATAGGGTTTAGCAGACACATCCTATGATTAGAGTTTAAGAAGCGAGCTTTATCTAGCAAAATTCAACTTACTACGAATAAGACTTTGGTCATAATTTCTTAAGTGAGATAGTACGACATTCACCGAGTGAGTTTGAAGCACTTGATTTAGCATAGTATGCATTATGGCTATATATTAAGATAATGATTTAGCATGATAAGGTACAAAAATTCCTCTTAGTCTTTCTTAATAGAGAATTTTGTATTACTAATCATTCGATATTGACCACAAGGGTGCCACATTTATTTGAGATACATACTATTGAGTTTTCAGTAGTGATAGGTTACATATATAGTGGTTGACAAGAAGGCTAAAGTGATTGTTGTTCTTGTTAAGGAGTTTGAGAATCCTGCATTCAAGCCGATGAATGAAAAACCTCTCCTTTCAATGCCCACAGACACATCTCATGATGGCATCCCTCCCCAAGGCCCAACTACCTTAGAGGCATTGATTTGATGAGTCAATATTTTGGAGAAAATATTATAAGAAGTAATAAAAGGGTGGTTGATATCTTATATGATGGCATTTTCCCATAGGTAATTATGGATATGAAAAGTGAATTTGTGGTGTTGAGGGAAAAAAATATTGGAGACTCATAATAAAGTGAAAGAGAGTTTCTTTATAGTTAGAGGTAGGTTTGTACTAGCTTAGTTAGAGGGCTTAAGGGTATTGCTTTCTGACATGGGAGTGACCCCATATATAAGCTTTTTAATGGAGACAATTATCCTCACACAACACATTTTAGTTTTATTATAATTTATTTAATGTAATTCAAGTCCATGTAATAATTTTTATCAATAAAATTTATATGTTTGAATGAATACTCTATATTTATTGTCTTCATTCTAATATTTTATGAATACTCTTATTCTCATCATATTTTGATGTGTACCTCATTTTCTAACATTATAAATCTAACATCCCAAACTCTTAACTATCAACATATTGTCCACTTTGGCCTAAAGACCACACAATTTTGTCATATTTATGTAATGTCCTAAAAGGTTAGCCATCACCAGATTTCTTTGAAATGAGCACGCATAACTGTAAAGTTCCTTAAATGAAATTCTAACTATTACATCAAAAGGCATCTCAATGTTTAAGAGTTTAGCTTCTACTTAAGGGGTTTCACAATCTCCCCCACTTAAGTAACTAACATCCTCATCAGTATCCTTATCCCAAAATCATCCACCGGGAAGATAGGATTCTAGAGGTGACTTGTAAAAGTTTAAATGGTAACTCCTGTCATAAAATACTTTGTCACACACAAGATTTAATAGGTGGCTCTCATAGCATAACACTTTATCTTGTATGAAACTTAAGGGGTTTCACAATCTCCCTCACTTAAGTAACTAATGTCCTCATCAGTATCCTTATCCCAAAATCATCCACCAGGAAGATAGGATTCTAAAGGTGGCTCGTACAAGTTCAAATGGTAATTCCTACCACATAGCACTTTGTCCCACACAAGATTCAAGAGGTGGCTCTCATAGCATATCACTTTGTCATGCATAGCACTTTGTCTTTTGGTTAGTGTATTGTTATGATATTATTTGTAATAGCTCAAACTCTTAACTATTGAGATTTTATCCGTTTTGGCCTAAGGACCTCATAATTTTATCATGTTGGTGTAACTTTCCAGGAGGTCATCCATCCCAAAATTTCTCTAGGATGAGCACGCTTAGCTGCATAGTTTCTTAAATAAAATTCTAACTGATAAACTAAAAAGATGTTATTATTTAAGAGTTTAACTTCTTTTATTTAAGGGCTTTCATAATAAGGAGTTCTTAAGTAATGATGTTATGGTGAATGACTATATATATATACTTTATGTGATGAGTAAAATACTTAGAAATTTTTTGCCATGTTTTGTTTTATATTATCGACACAGGATAAATTATGTTATTGAATAGTGAGTTCATTATTTAAATTTAAAATAGTTACTTAACATAATTTGGCAGCCTCATCATGAATGATGTTCCACAATGAGATGCGTGATGGGTGAGTTGCAAGCAAGTGTGTTTGGTTATTACTAGCAACTACTTAGTGGGGCAAGTGAGTAAAGAGCTAAAAAATATGTGTCAATCATGAAAAGATGAGGATAAAATCCTTATATTTAATGTGAATTTTATAAGTGATACCATATTAATATGTCCCTTGTCCTTTATAAATACCAATTAGTAGGGCCTATGCAAGTGTGAGCTCTATATAAAATCCTTACCAACCGTCCCAGTTCCTGGAGTGAGTACTATCAAAATAGCCATGTAATACCTTTGCAAATGTACTTCTACATTTATGGATGTTGAGCGACTCTAATCTTAGCAAATGTTAATAAAGTATACTGACCACATATTCTTCTCATATTACTTTGGAAATAACATGCTATAGATGCGAGTGCGTTCTGATGATGACACTTTAATACCTTCTACAAGCATTGTGGAAGAGTTATGCATCCCATCTTATCACTTCAAGCTAAGGTTATGATTTTCATTCTATCACGAGTTCATGGAAATCTTTGAGTATGGAATCATCCTTACACAATTCTTACTAAATCAATGGCAAGTGTGATCTCCTTCATCTCATTTTTGTGAGTGTAGAAACTATTATAGTTTTTAAATCATTTTTATCACATCTTCACTAAATAGCCTTTCAAGGATGAGTGAGGGCTTATAAAGGTTACAAAGTGGAGAGAGAAGCTACCCATGAAAAAGTCCAAATTAGAGGTGGTGACCTCAGCTCCTTCTAAAGTGCTAGTCACCAAGAAATTAGCAATAACAACCAAGAAGCTACTAGCGCCCACAAAGGGAAAGGAAGCAACTATACACTAGGTGCTAAAATAATTGAAGTACCTTCTCCTACCAAAGGGATCACAATTAATAAATAAGTAGAGAAAAAGAGGGTTGTGGAGGAAAGTTTCCCTATGCCATTGGTTGTGCTAGCCAAGTATAAAGTATTCATAGAGGAGGTGGGGGTAGGGAGCAAGCAAAAAGAGGAGAGATCTTCCCCTGTCCATTAATCTTACTTGAAAGAGCATGTTATTCTATCAGTGTTTCCAGCGACCTCTATGCTTCACATAGGGGTACAACAAGTTTCATTCCATTTACTTGTGATCAATCAAAGAATAGTTCAAGGCCATCCCCAAAGATGATCTTGGCTATGCCGCTATGAACTCATTGGGGGAATCATGCTAATCATCTTATCTCTTAGCACATATCCATCGGTAAGTTATCATGAAGGTGGGTTCCCTCAAGAAGGCCTATAACGCCATCCAAAATTATCTGGAGGATGAGAGATGGACGAGACTCATCCCAAAGCGCAAGGTGAATGAATAGTAAAACATACTCAACATCAGAGAATAATCTTTGAGGAAAGATTTGATGTAGGAGAAGTTATAGAAGGAAGCATCCCTAAAGGTAATGGAGCATAATGAAGTAATGATCACCAAAGTATCTAGCGATGACAAGGTGACTAAGGAAAAGTATATATCCTTCTTCAAGTTCATGGATGATACTCAACACTACTAAAGCGTAAACTCTTAGAAATTGATCTGAAAAGCTGTGTGGGAATGGAGGGAACAATCCATTACTGAAGATTTATAGTGCACATACTCATGATGCAAAAGATGCTATGTGACAACATGGATGTTATAGATTCAAACTACTCATCATCACCCTTTATTTGAATATGAGGGTTATAAAATATGCAACACTAACATTAAAAATAGAAAATATAATCCTTTAATGACACTCAATATAAACTACCCTAAATACATGTCACTTCTTATTTATCTAAAGAAAGAGCAACTTTGCATAACCTTAATACTTTGTCCTTGGTTGAGTATGGTAGTGGAAAGTATGTAGGAGTGAGTGTGCATGGGCAATTCTTTTAGCAAGAACTAACTAGGACGGACTTGTAACTAGTAGATTCCTTAGAGTTGTCGGAGACCTATGTTGGAGCCTTGGATCTCCTAGAAAAGGATGGAGGGTGAGATGGTTTTATAAGGATGGAGAGTGAGCTGGTAGGATAGCCACTATAGGGAAAACTAAAGGCCCGTTGAATCAGCTCTTCCCTATGGAAAAATTAAAAAATAACCACTGATTTGATATTTAATATTTTTTTAGCAAATCTGCATAATTATTATTTATTATCTCAAAGAATAAACTAACACTACATTATTAATTTGAGGAAAGAAGTAATTTATTTTCATATTCAACTCAGCAAAGAGAATGTAAAGATTATCCTAAAGAATAAAATTTGTATTTACTATTATATTAAATACAAAGTTAACCTATGATTAGCTTTAGTTGATGTACAGAAGATTTTTCTCCTATATAAGTGAACTAAGATAGGGTTTATTTTATACTGAGATCTTAGGTTCCTATAGAGGTAAGCCCCTACAGTCAATTATATTTTCAAAAAGAAAACTTTTGATTAAAGTAGAGATTAGACTTATTTTGATTTTAAACTATAATAAAATTGCCTTGAATATATATATATATATACACACTACAGGAAAATCTCTTCTTTCCGGCGGAATATTTGATAGTTTCGGGCGGATTTTTAAAGTTTCCGACGGATTTCCAGCGAAATTTTCTTCGCCGGAAAATCGAGCGTCGGAAAGTTTTTCCGTCGTACCAAATCTGCCAGAATGTTTTTTTGGTGGAAAAAAATCCGCCGGAAACAAATAAAAAAAAAAGCGTTATGCGGGATAAACTCGCGTCCGTACCAGCTCCAAACCCTGCCGCCCGTCGCTCCGAACCCTGCCTGCGCGTGCGCGCAACCAGCGCGTGAACCCCTCTCCGGCCGCCTCCTCGCCAGCGCGCGAACCGCCCAATTATAATAATTTTTCAAATTATTTATTTTCATAAAATTTTAAATCCGCCGGAAAAAATATGCTGGAAAATCCGTCGGAAATTCTGTTGAAAAAACCAGTCGGAAAAATTTGACCTTTATCCGTAGGAAATGCGACGGAAAAACCGCCGGAAACAATTCCGCAGGAACTCTGTCGAAAAATTCCGCTAGTAATGGGCAGTTTTCCTTATATATATATATATAATATTATTAAATTTTGTAGAAAATACATTTGAATTTTTTTAATTATATTTTTATTATTTATAAAGGGTGTAAGATGTGTAAATACCTCTGGGCTTATGTACGCTTGCTTGGAATGAGCTGACAACTAAAAACTTAATATATACGTAATTATCCTAAATGTAATGCATGATACAATCAACTCTATCCTAAGAGATCCAAGGATTAAACTAGTCTCTGAATTGATGACTCAAGATGAATAATTTACACTTTATGTTTAAATTATGCTAACGAGATGACTCACTAAAACTCAAAATTTTTTCTTATTTAATTTACCAAACTAAATTTTCTAACTATTTAAAGTTCTTAGAAATTTTGGTAGCATAATGGCTCTATACCATCAGGAAAAGCATAGCATCCCCCAAATTCAATTGGGACCCTGCTACCTTGCCCATGGTGGGCATAAAATTTTTGGGCTCTATCGTACATAGCAAAGTAAATTATGCATATATGTATGTATAAATAGGTAAAGAGATTGGTATCGACTACACCCAGAGCTATATCATCCTTGAACTAGTATCATGTTCCTACAAAGTTTAGAATATATACACCGAAAAAAAAAATCTGAAATACTATTACCCACTAATGTAAACCACCACTCACATAAATATAATTTATGAAATAATATAAATAAAAGACCAGTCTACATAAAATATTAATTTTTATTCATTTATTGATTTGAATATATACAACATACTCATATTCTACAAGAAAGTAAGGTTGATAAGCTCCACCACAATAAACCTAGGTTTCTAAGCCTACCATGTGTATATATATATATATATATATATATATAATCAAATACATCTACTTATGTTCTTCAAGCTCGAGGCCTTCTATGGAACTCCAAAAGAGAATATCTTCCAAAGAAGAGGACATCATCTTTTGGAGCCACACTTGTCTGTAAAAGTAGATGTATTTTGTTCTTTTTATAACTCAGGATACTATACAACTCGATCTATATAAAACCACGTACATTATAATAACTTATACACATGTACAACATCTCCTAGGTATGTACATTCTAATTTCACTCTTACAAGACTATAAAGCATAAGCATAAAAGAAATATAGAGTGCAAGGTAATTGTGTAATATTCTCATACTTTTAATTCTGTCCTTAAAGAGTCTAAGTGCACTAATAGAAATTAAAATACATTACATCAAGATTGCATAAAATAAATAAACATACACAGAGTGCTCTCCAAGTAAAACACCCGACAAGCAATCCACACCACCGACCTAACCTAGTCAAGAGGTGGTCATTCTAGCAAACCATCTAAGTGTTTGAAGGAGGATGTGTAGCTTTGTTATGTCCTATAAGAGTTTAATGTTTAGGTTGTATGAGTTTAAAGTGTTTGTTCATTAAGATAAAAAAAAGTGAATTTTAGTTAGTTTAACTTGTGTGTATTTGAATTTTATTGTTTAAGTTTTAATGATTGATATTGATTATTTAATTTTAATGAATATGCAAATTAATAACCCCAAGTGCAAGGGCTACTAAGCTAAAAATTCTAAGGCTTATAAATGAAATACAATCATCACCCATATTGGATTGATGATCACATAAAACCTTGAATGATTTATTACATATTTATTAAGAGATAGAGAAGAGATCTTCAAAATCAATACACATGCCCTCCAAAGTGGAATCAACCATGATGTATAAGGTCAATGTATTATTAAAGTTGGATAAATGGTTATAAATTTTATACAACCTTGTCTTTTACATGTGGAGGCTAGGCTAGCATGGTGCTTAAACCATTAATTGATTATTTACAAAAATTATTAAAATCCCTTAACGATATATGAAAGTGCTCTCCTAAAAGGAATCAAGTAACACATAAAGGGATTATTAGGTAATTTAGGATGTATTAAGGGCCTTGCAAATGAATGCTAAAGTGCCATTCAAAAGGAAGCAAACATTATCCATGAAAAGGTCTTTATTATAAAATTAACATTAATTATCAAATTTTTATGATTTAAAATAAAATTTAATCAAATACATTTTCTAATTAAATTTTTATGTTTTATTTTTTTTTATTTTTTATTTAATTGGATTATTTGTACTTTTTAATTAATTATTGGATTTTTTAAATTTTAATTAAATATTAGTGAATTATAAATAAATTTTATTCAAAAAAATATTTAAAATAAACTATTAATCTAAAAATTTTATTTGATTTTATTCATTTTTTTATGTATGTTTGATTTATATTTATTATATTTATTTAATTATATTTGAAATTGAGTGTTTAATGAATTATTTAAATGATATAATTGTGTTAACATAAGAGGGGCTATTTAATTTTGATATCAAACGAACTCCAAACTTTCTGTGATTAATAACATAGGTTAATGATGACCAATGTATCAATCTCTATAAGTTTGAGGTTAATTTGATTTATATTGTACTTTTAATGAATTTATTTAATTAATATTTAATTAAGTGTTAATTAATTATTAATTAAAATGTAATCAATATTGGCTTTGAATTTTAGTTTTTTAATGATTTTAGGATTTATTTAGTGTTGAGTGGAGGTGATTTTGTACTTTAATGAATTATGTTCAATTTATTATAATTTTTGAAAAAATTAGCCCTTAAAATAAAGGCTGATATTGATTATTATTGTTCTATGATCAATTAACATCAAATGAAGGTAAATTTAATTCCTAAGGTATATAGAGTATCTAAGTTCACTAGTTTAAAGTTTCATCCATATTGAATATGCGTTTGAATTTTTAAATTTTTTCTACGTTCACTAGACACAAATCTTAGTTATTTTTCCTAAATGCCACTAAGGTTCAAATTGGTGTGACTAACCCTTTTATACACATAAACAAACCACAATAAGATGAATGTCTAATACTCAATGAAATAACTATAGTGAATTACCAAAGTTATAGTCACATAGTGACCTATAAGCTTGAAAATTCAACTATAGGATATGCGTGCATCATTGGATTAAGAACACTAGAGGATTAAGAATACTATGTGAGCTACCTAATTGTAGTGCAGGGCTGCAATAGTCGTCTAATGGTTGTTGATTGTATAAATGATGATTAATCAATGTGATGGGATATCTAATGATGATTGAAGCTTGATTGAGTGTATTCATTAATAGTAAGTTTGATTGTGACTGAAGAATGTAGGTCAGATGATTACAAGCTGATTGATTGTGAGTCAAAGAGCCACATATGAAGTGGTTGTAGATCATGAAAATCATAGGTAGATGTGGATCAAATGACCACACCTAAATGTGAGGTCAACAGTCCCTATAGTTGAGGCGGGAGCACAAATGATGGTAGCACACCATGGACGATATTTGGGGAGTAGGTTTGATGATTGGCCTTCATTTATGCGGTGACTGGCAAGTCGTGTGATTCACGAAAACCCTTAATTATCCTCATGTGGAGAAACATCTCTTTATACTTCTTGTGAGTTTGCATTTGATGACCCTCAAGTGAGCATTGTTGTAAGGCATGCTAGAAGCGAATGCCCTATCATAACCAATCGATTACTTGATATGCACCAAGAAAACATGTGTATACACAACACCTAATTTTTAGATTTGCCCAAAGAATAAAAGATAATTTTTCGATCATGAAACGCATCAAAATTTGCACGTTTATAATTTAGTAGAAATATCGTTGAACAAATTTATCAAGGTACAAAATAGTATACGATTAAAAAAAAATATTTTATCAACTTTATTGGCATGCGCATTCTATCACATCTTCTGGCGACCAAATTCTTCCCACCTCCAACTACTGTTTGGTTTAACCAACCCCCTTCACTTAAACAATACAAATATCACCATCCCTTTCTTCTCCATTTCTCCATCTAAAGCCAGCATGTCTTTAGCCACACCACTCCTCCTCCTCCTCCTCTCTCTACTCCTTCTCACCACCATCGCCTCCGCCGACGACACAGAAACCCACCTCCACTTCTTCTTCCACGACGTCGTGAGCGGGCTGAGCCCCACCGCCATCCGTGTGGCGCAGGCCCCCACCACTTCTCTCTCAACGACCGGCTTCGGAGCAGTCGTGATGATTGACGACCCCCTCACCGAAGGCCCCGACAGGAACTCCAAGCTCCTCGGCCACGCGCAGGGAATGTACGCTCTCGCATCGCAAGAGGAGGCCGGACTCCTGATGGCCATGAACCTCGCCTTCGTCTCCGGAGACTTCAACGGCAGCTCGCTCGCCGTGCTTGGCCGGAACACCGTCCTCTCTGATGTGAGGGAGATGCCCGTGGTTGGTGGCAGCGGCAAGTTTCGCTTTGCGAGGGGATACGCGCTCGCTCGCACGCACCAATTCGACTTATTCACCGGCGATGCTGTCGTCGAGTACGATGTCTATGTTCGCCATGAGTGACAATTACTGAATAATTCCTTTCTACATATTTATAATTAGCCACTGAGATATGCTTAGATTGTAACGTACTGTTGTTCTATATATATTTTGATGCTATAATTAAGGTCTCCTTTGGGTAAAATTATTCGGATTCGTCCGGACACCAATTCAGGCGCGTCACATTATTCAAATACATCTGAATCCAGTGTATTTAGGTGACTTGACGCATCTGAATTAGATGTCCGAACGTCAGGTGACCGGACCGTCCTCCTTTGATTGGGCTCTTGCTGCTATAAAAGTTCTTTTAAAAATAGTTGCGGAGGAATTAGAGTTTTAAAAAATAATCGTTTGAATAGGATAGTTTATTGAATAGTGGGTGACCCATGGGTACATATTGCTTAGATATTAATTATTGGATTAGGTGATTAACATTAGTATTTTTATAATAAAAAACTAAGGCTTCACTTGAGATTATTTTCTTAGTTCTTCTTAAGAAAAAAATTTAGTTAAAAACTTAAAATTTTATATTTAAAAACTGCTTTAAAAAGTAGCAAAAAAGAATTCTCAAATAAAACCTAAATTATTATATCTCTAATTTAAGCCTATGTATATGAAATTGTTAAAAACAATAATTTAACAGTAACTTATAATATCATAACTTTTAGCATAATTCTTAGTACGACTTTGTTAAAAATAAATATGTTACTTAATTATTATAGTTACAATATTTTGTTCGAATGTCAAAATTATTTTTAGCAAAATGCTTTTCAATAAATTCAATAAAATTAGATTATTACCCAATTTGACAGCTTGAATAATGGTATCCAAGGTGACATAATTAACTTAGTTAATCTATAGTTATTATTTTATAGGTGATATGTCAAACATCATTAAATTTCATATCACCAATAAGTTCAAGTGATGATGACCAACTACCTTCTAGTATATCATCATTGTGAACATCCCCTTCTAACAGAGAAATTATTATATCACATTATCATTTTACTGTGTACCATTGTATATATATACGTGCCACATCCTAATTCACCTTCAGATGGTTCAGTGACCGCACGTAATAATTTCTCCTTTTAACAAGCCTGTAAATTTAAACTTAAGAACTCTTAATTTCTGCTTCCCATAGAAAATAAATAAATATAATACCAAATTCAAAACCAATGTAACTAGAGAATTGTAAAATGAACATAATAATATAGTTAAATTTAAATCAATTTAAAGACTAGTAATTCACTCCTTAAGATTATATTATTTTTTCACAATAATGAATTTGAATCATAAATTTCAAAATCTATCACTTCAAAAATCTAGAAAAATAATTACAGCACTAAAAGAACATATAATCAAACCATGATATATGAGATGATGGGTCTCCTTGAGTTCTCCTCGCTTGCAGATTGGGCACCATATTTTGTTCTTTAAGGCCTGGATAATTTAAAATAAGTCCAATCGTGTGAGCTAGGCACAACTAGTAAGGTCAATATGACTACCAGGTTATACTGTGCCATGATCATAAAAGGCTCTTTAGTTCACTAATAAAGTACAAGTTTGCCGGGTTATACTGTGCAAAAACTGCACTTAGCACCCTGGGAAAGAAAAAAGGTCATATTTTGTCAACCAAATAAGTTTTACAAGTTTTAATCTGCTTTTTGTGTCCAAGGGTTTATCAAGGACATTTAAAAACTTAATATATGTTTGTCTTACAACTACAAGAATGTTTCCGAATCCAGAATGCAATTAGACTTCGTATGTTATTGGCAAAAGAGATCTGTTCAGGTTTAGGCTATGAAGAAACCCTGATTCCTCGAGTGTCATCCCCATGATCTGTTAAAATAGATAACAATGATCCGATCTTCCATCTACTTTTATATAAGCCAATAAGAAAAGCTATGGTTGAGATAAGAGCAAGTTCAGTTCGTTCTCTTATGATCATGACATCTCTACATTTAATAAACAACACATATCTCCATCTTAAGGTATAAATGAATAACAAAAATACAACAACAACAACAACAACAAGCCTTTATCTCACCAAATGGG
>NW_021319315.1:3853526-3875558 GCF_001605985.2 Dendrobium catenatum | reverse complement strand
TTGTACTCTGACTGTTGTACTATATGTGAATTATAGTATCCGCTGCTGTTTCTTTTCTGTAATGTAATTATCTCTGGCTCTGGATATATGTATGTATGGATTGATATGAACAACAGATGAGGAAACCGATAGAAAGAAAAGAAAAAAAAAAAGAGAGGCAATAGAACGATCAGATGAATCCTTTCGCTACACGGATCTTGGGGTCGTCACAATTTATTTGCTGCTTCTTAAATTAACATCAACTACACAATTAGCACCAACTGAAACAATTTCATGAGTGCTATTGTAGGAAGGCTTTAGTAGTGCATTTAACAGGGATTAAAACCGCTACTAAATGAAACACAGTAAAAAATATAATGCAAAAATAAATAAATTGCACTAAACTTTAAAAGAGATGCATGAATATAACACACTTTAACAATAGCTACACAATCAGCACCAACTCTGAGAATGAACAATTCCATTGGATCAATTCTATTGTCTAAGATAGCCAATCAATACTCATTGTGAACAATACTTCATGTCAATAAAACTTCAATTTGATCTTCATGTTTGATGAAAAATTTTGACTGAGATTACTTCAAGAAGACTCCACATTGATTTCCATACTCAGCAAACAAAATGAACTTTTAAAGGGGCAATTGAACAAATACCTAGAGTGCAGTTTGTTGGGTTGAAGATTTTATTAGTGGCAGCATCTAATGTAGGTACAACCCTGCAATCAAGATCTGAACTGTGATAGACCAAACTCTTAACTATCAAGATATTACTCGCTTTGGGCTAAGAGCCTCATAATTTTGTCTTGTTAATGTAACTTCCTAGTACGTCACCCATCCCAAAATTATTCCGGGATGAGCACGCTTAACTGTAGAGTTTCTTATGAAAATTTCAGCCATTACACGAAATGACGTCTTGATATTTAAAAGTTTAGCCTATTTTACTTAATGGGGTTCATAAGAAAAAATAATAGAATCTATAAAATCATTCAATTCCCTACTTTCATTTGCAATTTTAGCTCCATATTTGCCCAGAATGGTTGCATTACACGTAGCAGGTCAGTCTTTGGCTAGCGAAACCACTGAAGAAATTGTTCGATCATTCCCCAAGTCAGAATTCCACAACTCTAGAGTATTAGGTGCACGGGCCATGAAGAAATCAGTGCTGCATTAGCGAGTATTCTCAATTGTTATAGGTCGAGTACATAGCAAAAGGGGCCTACTCTCAATCCTTAGGTCAAGGCAGCCTGGGTGACTACAAGCTTTAGGCCTTTCACTTTAAGCATTATATGGAACCTCACTATGAAGCTCCTTAATGAATCCCTTGGCTCATGCTTCATATGTAGGAGAACTTGCGAGCCCTTTGGAGGTTTCAAGACACTAGAAAAAATGAATCACAAACATGTTTAAACGTCGAGAAGGAGGTTATCACTCACACCAATAGCAAGTGAACCACATCAATACCAACTCCTTGAGGGTTGTGAAGAATAAAGGATATTTCAAGGTCTCATCAATGTTTAGGAGGGAGGTTATGCATTCGAATATGGAAACATTATCCATCGTGTTAGTCTTACCCATATATGATTCCAACTATGGCACTTTGAACTTAGTAGGTGGGCTAACCTATACAATCTCCCTTGAGAAAGCAATGGCAAACTCATACTCAACACTTCTAGCTCGCCTGGTCAACGAGTTATATTTCTCATCACTCATTAGCATGCATGTGTGATCAGATACTGGAAACAAAGTAAGTGCTTGGTCATTCAATCTTTTGTGACAAACTACATAGTAAAATTAACCCTCAGGGATATTGTCTCTTTGTGATCACCCTTGGAGCTTGCTCAAGGCATCTAGGATCGCTTTCATTATCTTCTCCTCTTTCTCCTATAAGTCGCGACAACAATAAGTTGCGACGAGCAGTGTAATTGATGTTCTTCATGTTCACTGATGGCTTAGGGGCACTCAACTCATTGAGGTGTGCCTACTTTTTCATAATTAGCATCAATCCAAGCTCTACACAACAACTAAGATGATGTTGAATTTAAATTTGTCTGTTGAAGACACCCTACCTTGCAGGCCAACTCTGTGAGCATGCAACCTAGAGCTTGTGTGAGAATCAGGAGTAGAGAGTAAAGTTGTAATGAATGCTCAAGATGTTTAAAATCTCAATTTATCAGAAAAACATTGACTAAGAAAATGATCCAAATGATATAAAAAATTCAAAATACTCATCTTCACATTTTACTTATAAAGTTCTAATGGCAATAAGAAAGGCTACACCCTTAAAAAAGTAAAAAAATACAATGTTACATAGATTACCTTAGACACATGTTACCTTCTAAAGAGTGGGTATAAAGCTCTGATAATGTCTCTGGACAAGCTCAATAATGTCGAGTGTATATGAGTGAGTTCGAGTGTATATGAATGAGTTTGATAGTGTTGAGAATGTATTAGGAAAGTCTATGAGTGAATGTCGAACAAGGGTTGATTGATGGTTGAATAACGTTTGGGAGCCACTGGCATCCTGTGCTGAGCCTAGCAAGTGTACATAGGTTGCAGAGAATGAACTCAACAGTCAACTGATCACAATAGGTCGACCTAAGGATTCATTAGGTAAGAACTTTCCCATAAGTGGACTTGGATATATGGTGATGCACTCACCCCTTGTCAAGGGTGAATTACTATGATGGTTGCCTTCCTTCCACAAGAAAAGTGTCAATTTACTTGATTGACATGATCCTCCATTGCTCCTCCTCCCCAAGGTTGACCTTCCTTTATAGGCCAAGCAAGTGGCCCTAATGTCCTTGGGTGAGTTCCTCTATTGGGCCTACTAGATGGAAGTCCCATCTATGTAACCCACCAATACCTCCTAAATACCTATGAAAGTATGTGCGAGTATACGCATGATATAACAAAATCATTAGTAACTTCATAATTACTAAATAACAAAAGCAATTTAGTTTTATGAATCATTTAATACTTGGCCAACACTTCCTTTGCAAAATATAAGCACTAAAGTTTATCAAAATGACAACTTCGATTAACAAATCAGCTATAATGTAAAACTTTCATTCGGCTCTCCATGTGCAAGTACAGAAATGAAAAAGTACACATTTCCAGCGCTACAAACGTCCTTTTGAAAGACAATAATAATACTTCCATATACTCAAGTTTTTCTAATAATATTCCAGCTTGCACTTCATAATAACTGCTTTGTCAAACGCATTCACTCATATAATATTTACAATCTATAATACAATCTCGAATGTGCTGCATGCCATTCACCGAATGTGCAATGTGGTTAGATCAAACTTGGTTTCAATACAGAAGTCTGGAAGTGCTCTGCACCCTCTATCAAGATGTTCCATGTATACTTCGGCCAATCTTGTCCTTAAAAACTCAAGATTCACCCAAAGAAATAGGTTAAAAACAAATATAGATAAAACAATATTTTTAAATTTATATAATTTAGGCTTTGTTTGGGGCAGCTTTCTTGCTGCTTCTCAAAACAACTTTTTATTAAAAAGTTGTTTTAAAAAGCAGCAAGAAAGCCATCCCAAATGAGGCCTTAATCTAATAATTACATATATTAAAATACTTGGAATGGAAGATGAACCTTATCATCTGCAAGGTCAAGTTGAGGCGTGCAGTTTGTACAATGTATGAGATGATGGGTCTCCTTGAGTTCTCCTCGCTTGCAGATTGGGCACCATATTCTGTTCTTTAAGGCCTTGATAATTTAAAATAAGTCCAATCGTGTGAGCTAGGCACAACTAGTAAGTTCAATATGACTACCAGGTTATACTGTGCCATGATCATAAAATGCTCTTTAGTTCACTAATAAATTACAAGTTTGTCGGGTTATACTGTGCAAAAACTACACTTAGCACCCTGGGAAAGAAAAAAGGTCATATTTTGTCAACCAAATAAGTTTTACAAGTTTTAATCTGCTTTTTGTGTCCAAGGGTTTATCAAGGACATTTAAAAACTTAATATATGTTTGTCTTACAACTACAAGAATGTTTCCGAATCCAGAATGCAATTAGACTTCGTATGTTATTGGCAAAAGAGATCTGTTCAGGTTTAGGCTATGAAGAAACCCTGATTCCTCGAGTGTCATCCCCATGATCTGTTAAAATAGATAACAATGATCCGATCTTCCATCTACTTTTATATAAGCCAATAAGAAAAGCTATGGTTGAGATAAGAGCAAGTTCAGTTCGTTCTCTTATGATCATGACATCTCTACATTTAATAAACAACACATATCTACATCTTAAGGTATAAATGAATAACAAAAATACAACAACAACAACAACAAGCCTTTATGTCACCAAATGGGGTCAGCTACAAGAATCCTTTTTCTCCATTGTGCCATGTTAAAAGTGAATTTCTCATTGAAAACTAATATATAAAGGTCATTTCTAATATATTCTAATCAAATCTTTTTAGGTCTACCTCTACCTTTCTTAACATAAGTCAAATCTAAAACATCCACTTTTCTAACCCTGACATCGTAAGGCCGCTTATTTATGTGACCTAATCATCTAAGATGACTCTCTCTAATCTTATCTTCCATTGGAGCTACTCCAATCTTTTCATGTATATGCTCATTTCGTATCCTTTCTCTAAGAGTATAGCCACTCATCCACCTGAGCATCCTCATCTCTGCAACAATTTATTTAATATTATGCTTCTCTGTTAATGACCAATATTATGCACCATAAAGCACTGCAGATCTAACCACCATCTTACATAATTATGCCTTAGGTTTGAGGGAGACTTTTCTATCACACAACAAGCCTGATGCATTCCTCCAGTTCAAACATCCAACTTGATTTCTACTAATAATAACTCTATCTATTTCACCATCACTATGAACAATAGACCCAAGATATCTAAAATGTGTACTCTTATTAATGACTTGATCATCCAAAGTAACAATCCCCCACAAGAACTATTATTACTAAAATTACACTATGTATATTCAATATTAGATCAACTCAAACAAAAGCTTTTAGACTCTAAGGTTGACCCCATAATTCAAGTTTACCTTCAAGACCCTCTCTAGTATTATTAACAAGAAGAATATCATTAAAAAAAAAAAGCATACAACAAGGTAAAACCTCTTGCAAATATCTAGTGAGAACATCCATGATTAAAGCAAAAAGATATGGGCTTAAGACTGATCCTTGATGTAATTCAACTGAAATAGGAAAATATTAAAAAAAAAAACTAAAATAGGAAAATACTTGGTTAAACCACTTTGTGTCTAAATAGAAGTAATAGCTCATGCATATATATCCTTAATGACTTGAATATAAGCATTATTAACCCCATTTTTTTTCTAGAGCTCTCCATAGCAATTCTTTTGGAACTTTATCAAATGCTTATCTAAATCAATAAATATTACGCGTAGATCCTCCTTATTCTCTCTATACAATTATTTCAATCTGATCACACATCATAGATTTTTATATACAAATTGTTGCAATTTAGGCTTCCAAGTTTATGGTTTTGATCATAACAAACATTACTAATTGCATTTTTGTGTCTCATAGCATTTAGGGTAGATTATATTTTCACAATAATGAATTTGAATCATAAATTTCAAAATCTATCACTTCAAAGATTTAGAAAAATAATTACAACACTTAAAGAACATATAATCAAACCATGATTAATCCCATTAAAAAATAATATATTATAATTTTATAAATTTTTTTTGAGATATTTAAGTAAATTAAGGCAAATTCACAGACATCGCATACACAAGACTTGAACCCAAAACCTCTTAATTGATAGCCTAGGCTCTCAACCAACATTCCAAGATGAGCTGTGATAAAATCAAAGTATGCTCTAAACATTGAGAAATAATTGGCTTAAAGTTTAATTACTTTCATAAAAAAAAACATGCTATGATGCAACATCATAAAAAAACAATACACCAATAATTGCTTGAGAAAAAGTCAATAAAGATAAAGCATCCAAATAATTTTAAAATTAAAGCAAAGGCTAAGACTTTATTTGGGACAAATTTTTTTACTGATCTTAAATCAATTTTTTAATGCAAAATTTAAGTTTTTTTGTACTAAAAAACTTCCTTAAGAAAAAATAAGAAAGCATGCATAATTGACTAACAATATAATACATGAAATTGTAGGTTGATGACCAAAACTTTTAACTTCATGAACAAGGTTGATGCCCGAAATCCATTTTTACACTTCTAAATCAAAATTTTCATTTAAAACAAGTTTTTTAGTCAAACGGCAACAACTACTTCCTGCTGGAGAAAACTATTAATAAATTTAAAGTATGTTATCAGTCAAAATCAGCGGAAGAACTATAGTAAAAAAGCTTTTACAAAGGAAGATATTTTCAAGTATATATATATATATATATATATCTTCATGCATCTCTTTTAAAGTTTAGTGCAATTTATTTATTTTTGCATTATATTTTAGCATTATATTTTTGCATTATATTCTTTTAAAGCTTTTCCAACTATGAGAATGAACTCTTCATTGGATCAACTCTATTGTCTAGGATAGCCCATCAATACTTCTTGTGAACAATACTTCATGCCAATAAAACTTCAATTTGATCTTTATGTTTGATGAAAAGGATGGAACATAAAAAGCAACAACAATGCTAAAGTATTTACTTTTTGACTAAGATTACGTCAAGAAGACTCCACATTGATTTCCATACTCAGCAAACAAAAGGAGCTTTTAAAGGGGTATTTGAACAAATACCTAGAGTGTAGTTTGCTGAATTGAAGATTTTATTAGTGGCAGTATCTGATGTAGGTACACACCTACAATCAAGATCAAAACTGTGATAGACCAAATTCTTAACTATCAAGATATTATCCGCTTTGGCCTAAGAGCCTCATAATTTTGTCATGTTGGTGTAACTTCCTAATATGTCACCCATCCCAAAATTGCTCTAGGATGAGCACGCTTAACTATAGAGTTTTCTTCTGAAAATTTCAGCCATTATACCAAAAGGTGCCATGATATTTAAAAGTTTAGCCTCTTTTACTTAATGGGGTTCATAAGAACAAACAATAGAATCATTTAATTCCCTACTTTCATTTGCAATTTTAGCTACATATTTTCCCAGAATGGCTTCATTACACATAGTTGGTCCGTCTTTGGCTAGCGAAACCATCGAAGAAAGCGTTCGATCGTTCCCTAAGTCAAAATTCCACAACTCTAGAGAATTTGATGCATGGGCCATGTAGAAATCAGATCTGCATTAGCGAGTATTCTCAATTGTTATAGGTCGAGTACATATCAAAAGGGGCCCATTCTCAATCCTTAGGTCAAGGCAACCTGGGTGACTACAAGCTCTAGGCCTTTACCTTTAAGCATTCTATTGAATCTCACTATGAAGCTCCATAATGAATCCCTTGGCTCATGCTTCATATGTAGGAGAACTTGCGAGCCCTTTCGAGGTTTCTAGACACTATAAAAAATGAATCACAAGCATGTTTGAACCCCGAGAAGGAGGTTATCACTCACACCAACAGCAAGTGAACCACGTCAATACCAACTCCTTTAGGGTTGTGAAGAATAAATGACATTTCAAGGTGTCATCAATGTTTAGGGGGGAGGTTATGCATTCAAATATGGAAACATTGTTCATCGCGTTAGTCTTACCCATATATGATTCCAACTATGGCACTTTGAACTTAATAGGTGGGCTAACCTATACAATCTCCCTTGAAAAAGCAATGGCAAACTCATACTCAACACTTCTAGCTCGCCTGGTCAACGAGTTATATTTTTCATCACTCATTAGCACGCATGAGTGATCAGATACTGGCATCAAAGTGCTTGGTTATTCAATCTTTTGTGGCGGACTACATAGTAAAATTAAACCTCAGGGTTATTGTCTCTCACCCTTGGAGCTTGCTCAAGGCATCTAGGATCGCGTTCATTATCTTCTCCTCTTTCTCCTTTAAGTCGCGACGACAATAAGTTGTGGCAACATCAAGTTATGTTGCGACGAGCAATGTAGTTAATGTTCTTCATGTTCACTAATGGCTCAGGGGCACTCAACTCATTGAGGTATGCCTACATTTTCATAATTAGCATCAATCCATGCTCTCCGCAACACCTAAGATGATGCTGGATCTAAATTTGTCCATGGAAGACACCTACCTTGCAGGCCAACTCCGTGAGCATGCAACCTAGAGATTGTGTGTGAATCAGGAGTAAAGAGAGAGAAAGAAATTTGCTAGAGAAAAGTTGTAATGAATGCTCAAGATGTTTAAAATCTCAATTTATCAAGAAAATATTAACTAAGAAAAATGATCCAAATGATTTAAAAAATTTAAAATACTCATCGTCACCTTTTATTTATAAGGTTCTAATGGCAATAAGAAAGGCTACACCCATAAAAAAGTAAAAACATACAATGTTATATAGATTACCTTAGACACATGTTGCCTTCTAATTGGTTGAGAAAGAGCAAGGCTACAAAGCTCTAATAATGTCTCTGGCAAGCTCAGGGTGCTTAAATGGTTGAATGATGTTTGGGAACCACTAGCAGCCTATGCTAAGCCTAGCAAGTGTACAAAGGTTGCAGAGAACGAACTCAATAGTCAACTGGTCACGATAGGTCGATCTAAGGATTCATTAGGTAAGCACTTTCTTATAAGTGGACTTGGATATATGGTGATGCACTCACCCCTTGTCCTCCTATAAGGGTGAATTACTATGATGGTTGCCTTCCTTCCACAAGAAAAGTGTCAATTTACTTGATTGATATGATCCTCCATTGCTCCTCCCCAAGTTTAACCTTCCTTTATAGGCCAAGCAAGTGGGCCCTAATGTCCTTAGGTGAGTTCCTCTGTTGGGCCTACTAGATGGAAGTCTCATCTATGCATCTCACTGATACCTCCTTGATACCTATGAAAGTATGTGCGAGTATACACATGATATAACAAAATCATTAGTAACTTCATAATTACTAAATAACAAAAACAATTTAGTTTTATGAATCATTTAATACTTTGCCAACACTTTCTTCACAAAATATAAGCACTCAAGTTTGTCAAAATGACAAATTCGATTAACAAATCAGCTATAATGTAAAACTTTCATTCGGCTCTCCATATGCAAAAACACAAATGAAAAAGTACACATTTCCAGCGCTACAAACGTCTTTTTGAAAGACAATAATAATACTTCCATATACTCCAGTATTCTAAAAATATTCCAGCTTGCACGTTTGACACCACATAATCCTAAAATATATAACTGCTTTGTCAAAAGCATTCGCTCATATAATATTTACAATCTATAATACAATCTCGAATGTGCTGCATGCCATGCACCGAATGTACAATGCAGTTAGATCAAACTTGGTTTCAATACAGAACTCTGGCAGTGCTCTGCACCCTCTATCAAGATGTTCCATGTGGACTTCAGCCAATCTTGTCCTTAAAAACTCAAGATTCACCTGAAGAAATAGGTTAGAAACAAATATAGATAAAACAATATTTTTAAATTTATATAATTTAGGCTTCATTTGGGGCAGCTTTCTTGTTGCTTCTTAAAACAATTTTTTAGTAAAAAATTTTAATTTTTATATTAAAAAGTTGTTTTGAGAAGCAGTAAGAAAGCCATCCCAAACGAGGCCTTAATCTAATAATTACATATATTAAAATACTTGAAATGGAAGATGAACCTTATCATCTGCAAGGTCAAGTTGAAGCGTGCAGTTTGTACAATGTATGAGATGATGGGTCTCCTTGAGTTCTCCTCGCTTGCAGATTGGGCACCATATTTTGTTCTTTAAGGCCTGGATAATTTAAAATAAGTCCAATCGTGTGAGTGAGGCACAACTAGTAAGTTCAATATGACTACCAGGAGCATGGAAAAACTCGGGCATGATCATAAAAGGCCTTTTAGTTCACTAACAAAGTACAAGTTTGCCGGGTTATACTGTGCAAAAACTGCACTTAGCACCCTGGGAAAGGAAAAAATGTCATATTTTGTCAACCAAATAAGTTTAACAAGCTTTACTCTGCTTTGTGTGTCCAAGGGTTTATCTAGGACATTGAAAATTTTAATATATGTTTGTCTTTTACAACTACAAAAATGTTTTCAAAATCCAGAATGCAATTAGACTTCGTAAGTTATTGGCAAAAGCGATCTGTTCAGATTTAGGATATGAAGAAACCCTGGTTCCACGAGTGTCATCCCCATGATTTGTTAAAATAAATAACAATGATCCGATCTTCCATCTACTTTTATATAAGCCAATAAGAAAAGCTATGGTTGAGATAAGTGCAAGTTCAGTTCGTTCTCTTATGATCACGACATCTCTATATTTAATAAAAAACACATATCTCCATCTTAAGGTATCAGTGAATAACAAAAATGCTACAACGATAACAACATCAAGCCTTTATCCCATTAAGTGGGGTTGGCTGCATGAATTATTTTTCTCCCTTGTGCCATGTTAAAAATTAAATTCTCATTTAAATCAAATAAAGAAAGGCCATTTTTAATACTTTCTAACCAAGTTTTTTTAAGTCTATCTCTACCTTTCTTAACGTAAGTCATATCTAATACATCTACTTTCCTAATCGGGTCATCGGAAGGCCGCCATTTTATGTGACCAATCATCTAAGGCGACTCTCTCTAATCTTATCTTCCACTGGAGCTACTCCAACCTTTTCATTATATGTTCATTTCGTATCCTATCTCTAAGAGTAAAGCCAGTCATCCACTTGAGCATCCTCATCTCTGTAACACTTAACTTAATATTATGCTTCTCTTTTAATGGCTGACATTCTGCACCATAAAGCATTACAGGTCTAACCACCATCTTACATAATTTTCTCTTAAGTTTGAGGGGGACTTTTCTATCACACAATAAGTCCGATGCATTCCTCAACTTCAAACATCCAACATGAATTCTACTAATAATATCCTCAGTTATTTCACCATCACTTTGAACAATTGACCCAAGATATCTAAAACGTGTACTCAAAATAATGACTTGATCACCCAAAGTCATAATCCACCCACAAGAACTATTATTACTAAAATTACACTCCATACAATCAGTTTTAAATCTACTCAAATGAAAGCCTTTAGACTCTAAGGTTGACCTCCATAATTCAAGTTTACCTTCAAATTCGTCTCTAGTATTATCAAAAGGAAGAATATCATCAACAAAAAACATATACCAACATACAACCTCTTGCAAATGTCTAGTGAGAACATCCATGACTAAAGCAAAAAAATATGGGCTTAAGGCTGATCCTTGATGTAATCCAACTTAAATAGGAAAATACTTAGTCAAGCCACCTTGTGTTTAAACACAAGTAACACCTCTTGCCTGCATATCCTTAATGAATTGAATATAAGCATTATTAACTCCTTTTTTATGTAGAACTCTCCATAACACTTCTTTTGAAACTTATTCATATGCTTTCTCTAAATCAATAAAAATTATATATAGATCCTCCTTATTCTCACCATACTTCTCCATCAAACCTCTCAATAAATATATAACTTCCATAGTAGACCCACCTGGCATGAATCCAAATTGATTTTGAGAAACATTAGTGTCACACCGCAACCTATACTCCATAACTCTCTCTGTAGTTTTAAAGTATGAAACATTAACTTAATTACTCTATAGTTCGCATAATCTTGTGCATCAACTTTATTCTTAAAAATAAGAATCAACACACTTATTCTCCACTCATCTGGCATCTTTTTAGTCTTCAAAATAATATCAAAAAGTTTAGTAAGCTAAAAAATTTCTTGATCTCCTAAGCATTTTCACACCTCTATTAAAATATCATCAAGTCCAACAACTTTTCCAGACTTAATTTTCTTTAAAGCCTTTTCAATTTTATTAATACGTCGATAACAACAAAAGTCTTTATTTTGATTTAGGCTGATAAGGAAACTAAAGTCAATCACATTCTCATAATCTTCATTAAAAAAATTAGCAAAATATCTCATCCACCTTTGTTGAATATTCTCTTTTAATAAAAGCACTTTTTGATCTTCATCCTTAATATACTTCACTTGAACTAAATTTTTATTACTCTTATATCTTTGTTTAGCCATCTTATACATATATCTTTCACCCTCTTTAGTATCTAACTTATTATACAAATCATTAAAAGCTAAAATCTTTACATTGCAAATTACTTTCTTAGACTCCGTACGGGCCTCTTTATATCTTTCACAATTATCATAGTTTTTACAGCTAAACCAATTTTTATAATAATCTTCTTATTTTTTAATCTTTTCTTGCACATTTTAATTCCACTACTAACTATTTTTACAAATAGTAGATTTTCTTTTTGATACTCCAAGCACATCTTTTGTAGTATTCTTAATATCACTAGCTACTTTTTTTTATATAACATTAGGTTCAGGTTCCTCATACCACAAACAAAATCTTAAGATCTAGAATTTTACTGCCAAAAATATATTTTTAATATTCTTTAAATGCCCCATCTAATCCTAGAACAATGATTTCCTTTAATTTTAATTTTTTCCCCTTCATCGCTAATAAGTGATGTTGGGTACATAAACTTTCACTCAGAATAACTTTACAATTTTTGTAATCTAAACTATATATTTTTCTTAAAAGAAAATAATCAATCTAAGTTTTACTATATCCAAAATTTTAATTTTGAACACATATCCAAACCTACTTGAGAGCATGATATTAAAGACTATTGGATACTATGACTAGTCAAAATAATCAGATGAATTGTAATAAATTGGACAATTGCAATATATAATAAAAATACTAAGCATAGCTTTGAAATAGTGTTCTTCAAAACATGATACAATTGATTATAATATGAAGACTGGGTGCAATCATAGGCATCATAATAGGTAGAAGAAAAATATGTTTTTTTATAACTATTGACATAACATAAATAATAGGAAGCATGATCGCAATGTACATAATAGGATCATGATTACTTATCATGGCCGTGGTGAACATCATAGTTACCATAATCATAAATTAATTGATAAGAATAATCACGGATTCAGTTATTGATTCATTAGGAAGCTAATATCTTGGCAATTACTAAAAAGGTGATTGTTTAGGGTTTCAAATAAGTTAGGGTTGGGGATGGATAGACTGTACGGTTTTTAGACAATGAATGGATAGAACTGTTGATGTGAATCAATGTAGGAATTGCATTTGGAAAATAAAATGAGAGTTATTTAAAGCATTGTCAAAACAAATTTTATTACCAATAAAATGAAGGGTTAAATTATTCTAGGTAATTAACTTGCTTAGGCGAAGATTTGCTTTGAGATAACCAAACAATTCATAACACTCCAAAATAAAAGATCTACTTAATTGCTCATAACAAAAATCCCACAATTAATAATGAAGAATTTCACTTTGAGCAACCTCTCACTCGTTCACTCTTGGGCTTTAGCGGAGAAGAAAGAACCACACGAAGATGGAGAGCACCACTACGGAAAAGGAGACGAAAGACTTCGTTACCGAAGAGGTATTCGCCGGGGGAGGTGGTGGTGGATGGCATCCGATGATCGTCCAAGTGTAGTCACGAAACTGTCGGTCGAAGATGCTTACGAGAATCGGGACGACTCGTTCCAAGTACTCTTCAATTGTGGCGTCGTCTTCAAATCCTACGTCAAAGCAAGGAGATCGTAGGATATCAATGCTCCCGTCGGCGTGGAACACTAATCCCCATTCAAGCTCCGGATCCGCCATTCAACATTGAGGGAGGGCGGGAAGGAGAGTGGGAGCCAGGAGCTAGGGGAAGACCAGAGAAAATCTGAATTTTGAATTTCAAGATTTTCTTGGGTTGGAGGGAGAGGTTAATTGCAATAGAGAAACCTCCATAATTTAGAATTCAAGAGGGCGGTTATTAGGGGAGAATTAAGAGGGGAATTAGTGAGTGCTTATGTGGCAAGTAGAGAGAGAATAGGAGAGATGGATGGCTGGTCAAGCAAGGGAGGGAGAGAAGGGGATTGATTAATTAGTGGGGCCCATGGGATTAATTAAAACTTAATTTGAATTCAGGTTTTAATCAACTAAAGGGATTCAAAATTTGAAATTTAAAACTGATGAGATTTCATTTAATCTCTTCCTAATATATAAGGCGTTAATTTAGGAAGGGATTAATGAGGGAATTAACACAAGGAATTTGAATTTTCCTTGGGCTGGGCAGCGGGATTTCCTGGACAGAGGAGGACGCGCTAAGGGGCGGGGCGGGTGTGGTGGTTGACTGGGACCGTCGGCTGGCACAGCCGGCGGCAGCGGGATGGGGGAGGGGCTGAGACGGCGGGATTCTGTGGGGGAAGGCTGAGGGAGGTGGGGAGCGGGCTAGGCTGGGCCGTTGGTTGGCTCAGCCGGCGGCAGGGAGGGGGACGGCCTCCTATGCTGACGGGTTGAGGGGGGGTTTTGGACAGGGAGGGCTGCAGGGAGGTGGGGAGGTGGGCAATATGAGGGGTCGGGTATGGAGATTTGGCGGGGAAGAAGAAAACAGCGAACTAATTCAAGAGAACCAAGAGCTCACCGGCGTGGGCTGTTGGGTAATTCGGGTGGAGCCTCTCCTAGGTCTCCTCTCTTTCTATCAAGCTCCCAAGCAAGAAGACAAAGACAAATTTCAGAAATTTTATTAATCATTCATTAAGCTCATACAATAAGAGTAGACCCCTTTATAAAGGTCTCAAAGCATGAAAAAAAAAAGACTCACATGCCCATTGGGCTACAACAAATACTACGCCTTCATAAGGGCAAAATCGTCACTAGTGCATGAAATAAAAGACACATAAAATAAAATAACATAAAAATGACATGACAGCATCAAAAATATAAACTCTCGATCGTAGCCGTCGATCTACGATTCTTCGCCGATAAACCTGCCTAAAATGTCTGTCGATGACCTCATCAACTGTTAGGTAGATTAGAGTTGAGGTAGTTCTGGGAGAAAATATGGATGCGTATGCTAGAGATAGATATGAGGGCTTGGAAAAACGCTGGGTGGGGCCGCATGGGTCAATAGTGGAGAATGGGATTAAAGGATAGGGATCTTGGTTGCATACCTTCAAGGTGAAAGGTTCTCATACCACTTTGATGGCACGTGCTTCAAGAATCCCTAGGCTACTTTCTGTATTGTCTTTCCTTCTTTGAATTGATTGAATTCCAAGCATTCTGCTTGGTTTAATCCATAGATGGATCAGGGAGTGTAAAGAGAATAGTTTAAAGAAAGAAAATAAAAGAGAGTTTGATTATATCATCTAGGGAAAATATGGGGATAATTGAAAGGAGATAATTGAGGAGGAAAAGGGGGGTTGCTTTTAAACTTAAACCTACAATTATTTGCAAGTATCCATCAAATCCTATCTACAGAAAATTAGGCTATAAAAAATCGTTATTTAAAAACCAAAGGAAAAAAATGATAATACCTAATTCCTAAAGAAAGGAAAGATCTTAATAAATCTCCTTCATGATTAAGTATGAAATAGAAGTACATTACAGGTTTGGATAATTTTTTTCATAGTTTTTGTTTCCATAAATCTGCCCTAACATTATTTGACAATATAATTTGTGATGAGAAGCTACATTTTACAACCAGATATTTTAAAGTGTGTTAGATATAAGAAAGTTTTTATCCGACAAATAGTTTAAAAATACATTTGAGGCAGTCCTCACCATGAGCCACTCAAAAATCACCTCAACACTTACATCTTTATGGTTTGAGCAATGCTTATGTTTTTTTTTTTTTTTTTTTGAGGCAAATACCTCGAGAACCTATACCTTGAAGCATTTGAAGCAATGCCTCAACTTAATACCAAATAGAGTTGAGAGAGAGAGAGAGAGAGGGTGTTGCGGTTTGGCAAGTCACAAGCAAGGAGGATCTACGAGCAGTAGGAAGCATCTCGGGGAGGAGGGAGGGCTATTAGAAAGGAGGGTTGCAAATACATTCAAGTTGTACACTGCAAGCCAAGATATCTATGACTTGTTGAAACTGCAACGTGAAACTTAATCAATATGGTATATTTTAAAAATTGAGTGAGTGCATACCCTAATTTTTTTTTTTTTGAACTTTCGCTTTAAATTAAGATTTAAAATTGATTTTTTTTTTTTCTGTTTCTTATTGTCAATTACCTATTTTTCCTTTTTATTTTTTGATCCCACAACATCAAAAAATATATTTATACTGCCTACAAGAACTTTTAAGAAAAATATATTTTCTCCACAACAGTTTCAGCCACCCAAACAAATGGCTAGATACCAAAGACTGCCAATTCTAGAGCCGGGCCATTATTTAAGCCTATCAAAGTACTAAGGGACTTGTAGTGCATCACAATTCCTTAGTAATATATGGTAAAACTATTTATTATAAAGCACTAAAGTCTAAACTAATCTCTGCATTAAATACGCACCTGTTCATCATTAATTTGCATGTGCTCGAAGACAGCTCGAGCAAGGTAATCATCTTCTTCTTCAATCAACTCCAACTCTGCATAGAATCAGATACATGCACGTGTACATGAGTACATGACAAAGACACAATATAACCATTCAAGAAAGGACACCAATGGCTTGAATACCTTGTTCAAAGAGTATTCTGTCAATGTTTACTAACTTAACTGGTGTTTCATCACTCAATATAAAATATATAATATATAAGCAGGTCTGCTAAAAGAATAAACTGCGTTGGCAAAGAGCAAAATAGACTGATGCAAAACCTGCAAGGCCCGATTAAGTTATGAGCCTGCAAGAATTGACTGCAAATAATACTTGAAAATTTCTCATGTTTATTATGGTACTGGTAAATCTTTTACAATATTCTCAGTAATATTTAAATTTTATCGTAAGAGAATGCCCTTTCATGTCTGCATAAAGATCAAAACATGGAACATTAGTTACAAGATTTCTTTCATCATGTAATAATCATTATTCCTCAACCAGTTGGGGATAAAGCTAATGATGAGGATGCACTTACCGTTAAATTACTTAATATAGTTAAATAGCATAAATTAGTCTAACTGCATCGTATTAATACCAGTTATACTAAGCCTATACATAGTAGAGAACAGGTAATGTGTAGCAATGAACATGCACAAAACTCGTACCTACAGAAAACTTAAATTTGTTCAACACTTGTCATCCGCACATGTAAGTTGTATGCTTTTATGGCATTATAATCTTGTTAAGTGGAATTGAGCTATGGTAAAATTTAAATGAGAGGTCAATGATCAATCTTTTCGCAGTTTGCTTCATAGGTGCAACATTAACGTAAATATTAAAATCATAATCTATTCACAGTGATTCTGCTACATACAAAATAATAATTTTATCTTAAATGTTAATGCTTGGCTACTCTTATAAAAGACAGTTAAAGTAAAGTTCCCCTCAATGTATCATTGGCATGGTTCTTCATGGTATACTAATGTAAGAAAAAATAAATATATTCTAATAAGGATGAGAACTAGCAAATAACATCTTCAAGGCCTTGTTTAAAAGAAAAAACCCAGAGAAGAACTTTATACGTCAATGAAAATTTTGGATTTGCTTCTCATGATCTATGGTAATGGAGATATTACAAGCGAATAAGGAGTCATGGAAGAATATAATGAAATCTCTAAATGTTCGGACATGGTGGAAAATGGAAAGAAAGAAGTGCTGAATCCTCAGGCATAAGAGAAAATGATGAATCCTCAAATTAGATTGTGTTGATTCCTCAAAGCATAGAAGAAAAAGTGGGAAGCCCAAATGTGGGTTGCAGGAAATTTTCATTCAATTCATCATAACTAAATCTTTACAAAGCATAAGGGGTTATCTATAAAAAAAATTGGAAAATTGAAAGTCCAAACTACATGTAAAGGTTTGTTACAAAATAAATCTCATGCAAAAAGAAAGGACAAATAAAAATAGAAAATTCCTAATTAATGCATGGATATATTATCCATCTTGATTGTCAACAATCCGTTGGAGGATGACAAATGACATCAAAGGGTGATATCAGCCAATACATATGGAGCCTAGAAAACTTTGGTGAAGAACATAATACTAACAGAGCAATAAGGATACTTAGCGAACAAAACAAGTATAAGATAACAGAGACATATATTTTAGGCATAAAAAGTTTCTATAAACAAAAATGCCCCAATTATATTTTCACAACTATTTGAACATAAAAAACGTAGGGAAAAAAAATCAGATGCAATGGTCTAGAATATCAAAAAAATGTCAAATAGATGAAACATATATTTTGAAAATATACCTCTACGGATCTTTTCCTCTCTAAGGTCCCTGTAAAGTATCCTCTCCATTTCCATCATAAGATCTTCGCTTTCAATTTCTGAACAAAGTTGATCATACTCCCATAATATGTCATCATTTTCAGAATTTGAGATACAATTACCATCCCCCAAAGGTGACACTTTGATTTTCTCAAGCTCATCAGTAACTATGTGCCAGAATGTTGATTCAATAACCTCCTAGGAAATTTTTTAGAAAAAAAAAAGTGTTATAAGCAACTAAGCATTGAGAAATTGAAATAGAAAAATGATGATGATGATGATGCATTAACCAACAACAAACCTTGAAAATATGAAAAATAGACATTCTATTGATATAAGTTTTGTAGCCTCAACAATCTAATCAACAGAACAGCCGCTATGATTTGTGAGCACATTAAATGCATCTTCTCAAACAGTTTTCAATACGCTTTAAACTAGATAATGTTGCATATAAAAGTTCGTGAAGGTTGTTAAACCTTATGGAACAAACCCGAGTCTCACCAAGAGGAGGGGTGAATTGGTTCTTTAAAAATTTTCTTGACTTCAAAGTAACAATAACAATATTTTTGAAAAGCTTTTCAGTAATTAAAAGTACCAAAATCTAAACGATTGCGGGATCGTCCCGTACTATTCAATTTGTATAGTACGGTTAGTTCAATTTAGATAGGTCGTACAATACAATATAAATATCATACAGTACGATTAGTATAGAAATTATGGTTTCGTTTGGAACGATCTCTAGGATGGCTAGATTTCGTCTCTGTTAATCGTCTGGTACAATTAATATCGTACAATATAATTGGATATTATTTATTAAACCATGATTTGATTGACTAATTATAGGTGTTAATTTTAGTAGGATTTCAAATATTTGTACAGTTCGATTAATATCATACACTATGATCAATTCAAAAATCGTATTTTAAAATCTTACTTAAATTAATCTAGCGGCTAGGATTTTCAGATCGGAACGAATCATACAGTACGTTTAATTCACAGAAACTAATTTTACCAATTAGTCACTAAACCTATTTCCAGATAACGTATCATATAGTATGATTGAAAATGGTGTAGTACAATTAGTTTAAAAAAAATTTTAACTTAAAAAATTTCTCTCCCCCTGTTGGTGTGCATGGTCACCCAAATTGCATACTCTTCTTATGTGACTAGACTCAAAAAGTAAAACTTAAAGAAAATAAAATTAGAGACTCTTTTACATCATATTATACCCAATCTTGAGTCTTTAGCAGTTTTGAGCTTTATATATTAACCTGAAATGTTAGTGTTCACAGACAAAAAAAAATATCTAAAATATTTAGTGAGAAAAGCAACAATTCAATCAATAAAGTTTGTCATCATCAAAATCACAAACTAGGGAACCTGGATTACAATAGCATATCCACTAATATTATATGCAGCAAGTCACAAAATTTGTCTTTGGAATATTACCAATTACACATCTGTCAACCTCATGGCCATCATCAATATCATAAATGCAAAGACTTTTGCTTCCTCATATGGTTTCTATAAGGACCCATCAACCAAAATTGTCAAATAGCTTCCAAATAAAATTGTCATAATCATCCATCACGTACAAAACTTGCGGTGTCCTACAAACTGTCTTAACCATTTTAATTGAAAAATAGCACAAAGGGAAACAGATAGATTTCTTTGAGGTCATCATTAAAGAATTTCCAGTATTACATCTATTTGGAATCTTCAAATCTCACTAAATTATTTTTATGCATCTGGAGCTGTGAATCTCTTTTTGCTATTAATGAATAACCTACGGAGTCTAGCGTATGCCTAACCTTCCTATAAACTAAGATTATTGTAATCCAGGATACATTTGCTTGTACGAACCATGGAATTTAATCTATCAGCTTTTTGAGGACTATGCAGAAATCCTCCACTCAAAAGATCCTTCCAATGTTTTTTGCATGCTTTCAGGCAAAGCTAGCCTGCTGAAACTGTCATATTAGTTACAGTTAAAGAAGAAATTAATTATGCCTCTTATTTGTAAGTTCTGACAAAAGATGGACCATGGCCTAGGGCTACAATCAAAATAAAGAACCATTAGAGAGAAAAAAACTTCCAGAACCAACTTATCTAAAGTGCACAACATGATCCATCACTCCTTTCTTACTGGTTTCTATTCTTTTGTAGTTGGGATGCGAGGAAGGGGAAATTGAGCGAGGATTAGTTTTGGAATTCCTAACCTTACCAAAATAGCACTTTCTTTGTTAGTTTGATTGAAGATTTTGTGCTCAAGATGCAGTTTGTAATAACTCATATATCAAAGAATGGAAGAAAATGATGAAAAACAAATGATTGGTTTAAAGGCCATTCAAAATATGCATAAGAATTATTTTTTTGCAAAAAATCAAATAAGAATGCATTCACATCGAAAATAACTAAATATCTCAAACTCAAGTTAAAATATCATAGAGGACACTGTAATTTGCCCACGAAGGAGCTAGCAATACCCAAATTCCTCTCAGTCAAAGACACGTTTCTCGGAAAAATACTATCATCTTGAAAGTAGATGATAGCCAAAATTCTCCTTAAATATATTCACAATCCCGGATGTCCCTACTCTTGAAAAGTTTATATTTTCAGATAATAAATAGAGTTAAATCTAAAATTTGTAGACAAAATGACATTCAATCATCAAATAACCAAATTTGAGAGTAAATTGTAGTGAATTATGACTGCACTTCACATTAATCTTCTCAATGGAGATACCATGATCTGGTAGAAGAAGAAGTAAAATCTATCTATCTATCTAGATAGATAGATAGATAGAATGTTTATATATATATATATATATAAAGAACTTGGAATTTGTTGTAAAGGCCCTGGCTTCAATTCTTCAAACACCTAGGCACTCAAACCTTCCCAAAAAAAAAGGAAAAATCAAAAGAAAAAGTCTCATTCAGGCAATTGTGCTTATCAGACTATACAAACTATATATGAACGAGAAATTTGTAATTGCTACATCGACTGAAGATAAATTTCTTATTTAAATAAAAAGGTGACGATACCAATCACATAAGGAACCTTTTGGTTTGATGCTTGCCGCCCCTTTGATCTAATTTTCCGAAGTAACAGGGCCCTCTCCTCACGGACCCTTTTCAAGCAATTTTGCCTAAGCTGCCCAAATTTTTTGGATAATATATATGAAATATCGGAAACATTGACAACACTGAAATCAAGCACACCGGCGACTATAAACCAAGGAAAGAAACAATCCTCACCTTCTCCTTCCAATTAGGGCGAAGGGTTTTGAGATTTTCCCTTTTTGGTCTACCGACATCCATCATCATTAAACAAGTACAGAGTACCCGCTAGGGTTTGTTCTTTTAATTTCGGATTCTCCAAGCATATATGAAAATTATATAAGCCATCACGATAAATCCGAAAGGGGCACATTTATCTCTGAAATGATTAAAATCAATGTTGTGAAAATCGGACCGGACAACGAATCGGAAGAGCGAGAGGTTCACGGTTTGACCGGTTCGACCGGTTGAATCGGGGTCAAACCGGATGACGTAATAAATAAAAATATTATTAAAATTATTAAAATAAAAATCATATAATATAAGTATATGAATATTTAATAATATTTATAAAATTTTAAAATATATAATAAAATTTTATACATATAAATATCATTTAAGAATAATATATTTATAAGAATAATACTTAATATAATATATAAATTTATAATATAAAAAATTTATGAT
>NW_021319315.1:3815975-3849508 GCF_001605985.2 Dendrobium catenatum | reverse complement strand
TCTTCAACTGCAATGCTTCAGATGTTTTGGGCACCTTTAAGGTTTCATAGTAAATTATTGTAGAGTGTGATGCTGAAAATGATCTAACAACGAATGATCCTCACTTTCCAATTGGATATCATGTTAGATAATATAATTATCTAAAATGAGAATTATTTTGATAGATAATTGTTGATGATAATATTAAGTAAATAAATTGGTATTTTTTTTAAGACTAACTACATCCTTATAATTAATGAACAACTACAATTTGCTTTTTTTTTTGTATTATTTATATTATTTTATTGTTACTATTTCTGGCCTTTATTTCGGCGCGCTTTCTTGGTAACATCCCGCCTTTGATGATTACAACTATCTCTCTCATACCAATCAACTAGGAGAATGCCGTGCGGCCGTTGTGTCTTGTTTGAGCTCGCCGTAAATTGCTGAATATTCTGCCTAGTCTTGATTGTCTCCGGATGTTTAGAGATATTCGGCCGTCCATAGAACAATTTCCCGTTTAATCTTGGGAATGGCTTGTTATACTCCTTTTTAAAAGTACGCTTATTCAGTTACGGAAAATTTTTCTAAGCTTCAAATAAAATTCTTAATAAGCTAGAAAGTCACTTTAACATAGATGAGACACAGTCTATGACTCTAGTACTCTCGGTAAAGTGTAATTAACTAATCATTTAGGTACGGAGTAAAAGCATCCTTTTTAAGGAAATTGCGTATTAAGTAACTGTTTTTGGTACATGATAAATTTTTGAAAGCATGCAATAAGTTAATGGTTGATTCACAGTAAAAATTTATGATTAAGAATCTAGAAAATTAGGAAGCAGTAATCGTGATAGGAATTGTCCTATTATGAACTGTAGAATGTCTCAGTTTTTTTATTACAAAAATATGATGATGATAGATGGAAGTTGAATGGGAATGAGCTTTACGCCTCCAGCCCAAAAAAGAAATCAGAGGTCCTCGCAAGCTAGAACGACCCATCACTTCACGAAGCGGTACCAGAATATGTGACCACCATGCAGAATCGCAATGAGCAGATAAATCAGAAAGGGGAGAGAGGAAAAATGACGGCAATGGTATGAGCAGCATCACCCCAAACCTTAGTTCATCTATTAAGGACCTGTGACATTATATTCTAGATTTCAAAGAAAAAATAATCAAACAATTATAGACAAAGATTCAATTTGTAATATAGCTTCCATCAAACTCAAATTGGCAAAAATCCATGATCGATTTACAGATCCAACTACAGTATTAAAATTAGAGTCTTGATCCCTCACTGAATGTGGGGTTCGGCGACATGAAAAAGCATTCTTGTGCTTTGCACACAATATTTATCTAGGTTAATGAAAAGTCATAATTCCTCTTGTGTAATCTAATTAATGAGAAAATGGTTCATTCGCACTAAATTTCTAAACCACACGTCGATTTGGATAGGCCTGCCTCTACTTTTTTAACATAAGTCAGATCTAATACCTCTACTCTCCTAATCGGGTCATTGGAAGGCCGCCTTTTTATATGACCAAACCATCTAAGGCGACTCTCTCTAATCTTATCTTCTACCGGAGCTACTCCAACCTTTTTACGTATATGCTCAATTCTTATCCTATCTCTAAGGGTAAAGCCACTCATCCACCTGAGCATCCTCATCTCAGCCACACTTAACTTAGTATTATGCTTCTCTTTTAATGGCCAACATTCAGCACCATAAAGCATTGCAGGCCTCACTACCATCTTATAGAATTTTCCCTTAAGTTTGAGGGGTACTTTTCTATCACACAATAAGCCCGATGCATTCCTCCACTTCAACCATCCAACTTGAATTATGTTGATAATATCCCCATCAATTTCACTATCACTCTGAACAATAGATCCAAGATATCTAAAACGTGTACTCTTAATGACTTGATCGCCCAAAGTCACAATCCCCTCACTAGGTCTATTACTACTAAAATTACACTCAATATATTCCGTTTTAGATCTACTCAAGCGAAAACCTTTAGTCTATAAAGTTGACCTCCATAATTCAAGTTTATTTTCAACTCCCTCTCTAGTCTTATCAATAAGAAGAATATCATCAGCAAAAAGCATACACCAAGGTACATCCTCTTGCAAATGTCTAGAAAAGAAGGATAAACATCTCCTAATAAAAAATTTAAATGAAAGTCCACCATTAATTTTGAAAATAATATTATACATGGACTTATAGAGAGTAAAAGCTTAAAGTGGGGCTTTTCTATAAACAACTATAATAGTTCAAGCACCATGAACAAAAAAAAAAGAGTTATAAATTCTCCAGATCATCCTGGATTTGTATATTGTGTGGAAAGCCTCTAGAGAGAGGGGGTTCCAAAACGTCCTTTATCAAACAGTAAGTTAGTAATTTTTCAATAGATGGTATGCATTTTTTTAACTTCTTGAAATCTTTTTCTAAATCCCTTTGGGGAAAATAGTGGAGTGGAATCAGTATAGTAGATCATTCTAAATAATGAATTTAATGATTATTAGCCTTCTAAATAATGAAAGTAGAATTTGTTTTCAGCCCCCATAAATTGCTCAATTCTAAAAAAAAAGAAATTAGAGCAATCAATAGCTTTAGGCTTCGTTTGGGACGGCTTTTTTATTGCTTTCTAAAACGGAGTTTTAGTACAAATTTTTTTATTTTTGTACTAAAACTCCGTTTTAGAAAGCAATAAAAAAGCCGTCCCAAACGAAGCCTTAATTCTTTAAGAGATGATTATGGAGACAATATAATCCTAAGGTAGTTATTTAAGATTAAAGACAATGTATTAAAATAATCTTAACTCATCCTCCATAAGAGCATTTTTGAGGAAAAAAAACATGGCAGAATTTTCACAATTTGAATGAAGACCAAAAAAAAGAAAGAAAAAAAAAAAAAGATAAGTCATGGAGTAAACATCAACATTGTCATAAACAAGTAAATTGTTGGGACATGAGATGAGAAACCATAGTGTTTTACTATTACTATCAGTGAAATCTCTACTAGTACAAAAGATTTTTTTTTTAATCTTGAAAAACTATCCATAATAACAGTGAAGAGAAAAGGAAATGTATGGTATCAATTTCTAAGCCTAGATTTAAAAGAGAAGAAACCCCTAATCTCACCATTAAATAGTATTGAGAATAATAAATCAAAGTTATAACCAACAATCCAATTTATAAATGTGATTGAAAAACCAAGAGCAAGTAATATGTAATAATGAGCTTTTCTATTCAAAAATTTAAAGGCTTTTATAAGATCATGCAAATAAAAAACTTAAAGGAAGTGGAAGAATTAAAGTGTTTAAGAATACCTTTTGCTAAAGCAATATTTTAAGCAATATATCTACCATAAAAGAAGGTGGATTGGGCAAGATGAATAAATTTTGGAAGAATTTGCCTGTGTATCTGCAATAAGCTTAGAAATGAATTTTTGAATTGTATTGCAAAGAGGTATAGGCTAATAGTCATTAATGGCCTAAGTATGAATATTTTGGAGATAAGAGTGATGGTTGAATGTCTGATGCTCTTAGAAAGCTTTGTTGATGAGAAAAAGAAACACATTGGCATCAGAAAAGCTTCTCCAGCGACATCTCAATTATATCCTTCTCCTATTTAAAGAGTTACAAGCCTTTTTGTTTAACCTAAGATTTTTCATAGGTATTAGCCTGATAAGAGCATTGAGTAATGAAATCCTCTCTAAGGAAATGAAATAGTATTAGGATTTATTCCACTGCTTCAAAGATCCTTCTTTGATCATCTTTAAGAGCAAAAATATTGTTACACATGTAAGACGAAATGTTTCAATTAGAAAACTTAAGAGTCATTTTTCAGTTTTTTTTTCCAGTACTTCAAGCCAATTGTTCCAAGAAGTATCAACAATATCAAAAAATTTCTGATAAAGGTTGCAAGGATTTTTATAAATGAATCTCTGATTAGGTTTATGAAGGGTTTAAGGGTTGCATTCTTGAATAAACCAACTCTTGATATTTTTCAGCTTCATCTACCTCCTCATCTAAGAAACATACTTTTTCCTTAAAAAGAATGGGACATAATTTAGATTAAATCGTAAAGCATTTGGAACACTATATGTAAGCTACATCTTTCAATTTAGAGAACTAAGAAAGAAGGAAGAGGAAGATTATTGAAAAGGACTGAAAGAAAATAGGCATAGCAAAGAAGTTTACTTACCTTGAAGTGGAGGTAAGTCAATGGGATCCATGACACATCAAAAAAATGGGTTTGATCCAAGGCCCCTAAGGGAAAGACAGAGAAATTTGAGCTTAGGAGGATAAGATTGATGAGAAAAAGTGAAGAAAGAACCAAAAAAAATGGAAAAAAATATTAAGGGAAGCTCTTATTGTTAAAGCTCTATGAAAATCCCAATAATAAACTATATTTACGCATAACTTAGCAGCATAAATTTTGGATGGTAAAAATTTGGAATGGAGGTTGCCCAACTTGATCTCATTATTACCAATTTTGGATATTTGATTTCAAATACAACATCATGAATTCATATAGGATCTATTCAGCGCAATTTATCACTATTTTATTTTTTAAGCTGTTGCCATAGATTTTTTTTTAACTGATGTTTTGTTTGCTACTTTCTAGAAAATTTGGTGGTGGGAAAAGCTTATGTTTTCCATTCCTTATTTGTGCATTGCAGCTCTTTCTTGCAGCTATCAAAATTTCCTTTCGAAAATCCTTTAAGATGTAACTATTTTCTTTTCAAATCTGGATTTAAATGTACTTGTATTATGTAAATCAATAGATGTTTATGATTATGCAAGTTTTTTTCGGATGAATAAGGATATCTATATAAATGATATGAAAGACTGTTTTCTTTATTTTTGTTGTTCCTTCTATATGGACTTTAGTGGCTGTGTTTGTTGATAATTGAATTTCTCTAATAAAGATAATAATTTGAGAGGAGTTTATTAATAAAGATTATAAGTTACATGTAACAGGTTTTGCTCTGAACAATACCCAAAACAAAGTCTCCAAAGTGAAGAAATAGACCAACAGGAGAACACATCCCAGCTGACGGGAAAAAAATAATAGTTAGAATAAAGCAAATTCCAGAAGTGCAAAGAAGACAAACCAACCGAAGTTCGCAGAGAATAAAAACTTCATACAGAAGCCGAACAATCAAACTCATGACTCATGACATGAAAAGGCCAATACAGACCCCACATTCGTGTATGATAAACCGAGAACAACACCAGCAATTCCATAAAATACTGGAATCATAATATATAAAGAGTTTATAAAAAAACATCAAAGCTGAGTGACTCCATTAAGAATAGCTCTTAGTAATTCCAACAACTTAAAGGAAGGGTAACCAAAGGAGAGTACAGTGTGAAACAATTGAGACAAAATCAAACCATTGAAACAGAGCAAAAGCCATAGTAAGAAGACATAGAACAAGATACCATCATATAAATTAAAATTGATGTCTGACAAAGTCCACGAATTACAAGAAATCTCAAAGCAAGTGAAGTCTCATTAGATGAGTAAGAAGTAAAGGCATCAGTCAACATCAAAAAGTCAGAACAGTCTCAAAATCTACCAGTAATCTAATCAATTAATCCCCAATTGGGTTTATCCTTGCTTGAACCAAATCACATTCATAAATTCAATCAGGAAGAAAGATATATTATATCAGACAATCGCAAAACAGAACTGTGCTATAGGATGAATCATGTTCTATCAAAGCTAGACGATGCAATATTACAAACTAAGCATAACAAATGCCAAATTCACAAATAAGATTCACTCATATGTCAAGTCGAGTCATTGAGTTCATTGAACCACTATGAGCACATCAAGGAACCGGTTAACCTTAAAGCATCATTTGATTAACTTAGAAATCAATGATTACAATCTTATCATTCGGAACAGTTTAAGAAGATTCTCAATTCAGGCCAACATGAAGTTTCTTGCAATTTTCTTCGTTCAATCGAGTAAATTTCTAGTTTTATCAGCTTCAACTTCATTCATTCCAGTGAAAAGAAATCATACCAGACCTTAGAGCACAAAATAAGTATTTCAAGGACACAAACTTCCTGCTCTATCTGAGTGATGGTATCTTCTCCTTATTCACTCCAGCTGCCTTATCCAAGCAAGTCGGTCGTACTGCCTTGTAGTAGAAGAATGCCATCATCTTCGACCACTCGTCTGCATTCCTTACAACTGTAAAATCAAAGAGAATGTTAGAAACATTAAGAATCACAATCAAATTCTTCCACATGAGCACCAACCTTTATCGCGATGCAGTATCTTTCCAGCTTTCGTGAAGATTATCTCTGGAAAGATGGATACATGCAGAGCTTCCACCAGTTCATCCTCAACAACAGCGTCCACAGCTACACACTACAACCACCAACAAATTAGTGTTGATTTAAAGTTGAAATAAAGTGGCAGCGGCTAATACGTATTGGATGATGGCTTGCTTACTCTAGGAGAAGGAAGCCCAGTCTCCCAAAACAACTTTACAGCCTTCTCCAATTCATCCCTTGCCCTCACATTTTCTTTAGGCCTGCAAAAAGACTAATCATGTTTCTCTTAGCAAATGCATGTCAAAATCTCGTTAGCATTAATTTAACTTATAAATTGCACATAGACAATATGGGCTTCGCAACATTAGCTAAATGCAAATGTAAACGAACACAGGCCATAATTGAAATATGAAACTTCTGACTTTATTAGTTGTAGCTAAAAATATAAGCTTATATTAAAGAATCAAGTCCCGGTCATAGTGCGATAGTATATTTTCAACAATTAAATAAAAAATCTGAAGCCTTAAAGTTGCTAGTTGTTGCTAAAACTTAACCATGTATTCTATAAAAATGTAGAAATGGAAAGAATGATAAACCTCTTGTATCGATTGTGGACTAGAATGATGCAAGGGTTGAAATTCTTGAAGACAGTATCCTCCCATTCCCTGGTGGTTATATCTCTAATAGGCTTGATGTAATCATCGTCCTGCCACACAATCTCCTTCTCGCTGTCGTAGCCTTCATCGTCTTCCTTTCTCACATTCTTAATCCTGATATTATTAAAAAATTGATCAAATTTGAAACCCCATCCATCGGCATCGTCTGGCCAATCAGGGTCATCCTCTTCGGCGACAAGCGGGTAATCTGCAAGCAGCCTCTGCATTTTGATCTTGCGCTGCACGGGATCAATCTCCTCTTCGATAACGGGGTTCGAATCAAGCACCTCCCTAATCTTTCTCCGCATCTCCAATCTCTCTTCTTCAGTCATAAGATAGGGGTCAGCGGCAACTCTGTGATATTTGTTGTTGGGGTCGGCGTCTTCCTCATCAGTATCGCTTTCGCTGCTTTGGAAGAACTTCTTCGATGCATTCAACTTTTTAAGAGGTACATGTGCAGATTGTTAGCTGATTATGAAATGAAAGTATTACAATTCAGCGGAGTCGAGACGGTTACCGGCCTAGGTCTTGAAATGCGAGTTCTGCTGATGTTCAAGGGCAGCAAATGGAAGGTACAGTTTTTCTGATTCTTGGAATGAACAAGCTGTATGGATGATCGAAAAGGAGACGCTTGGAAATCGGTTGTTTCTGTCAGGCAAAGCGTCGAACATCTTAAGAGCAGCGGATGGTTCAGTGCCATTCTGGCCGCACCACGCATGGATGACACAGCAAGCTGATTCTCAACGTTCGAATTCGGATATTGGACGCACTCCATAATCTATGGACGATCTGAATTCAAACCAAGCACCATTTTCCTCCCTGATAAAAATCACTGCCCTGCTGAATGGTGCGGGCGTAAGACTATTATTCTTTGGGTTTGGGTTAGGCAGGTGGGGTCAGATTAATTCATTTAAATGGGTCATATTTGAGTTAATTAAGTCATGTTGATCCATTAAAATGTATATCATTCATTTATGAATTATGTTAGGCAAGTTCTAATTAAGTCGAATTAGGTCAAGCCGATTTGGCCCGGATCAACCCCAAGTTAGACCCATCATGAATTGATTCCCCTACATTCATGAGACTTCGTAACTAAAGTCGTCAATTCACTTAATCTACTCTACTCATTTATAACGAACTTGTCAAACTAACCAAATAACTTGTCTAAAGAGGATGCTTGTAAAAGAATGCCTCCTTTAACTCAGCTTTAATGTGAAACTATAGAAGTCATATAGTAATTCGACAGCTATCATTAATCAAGATTTATTCATTTATACCCTTTATCATTCTATAGATCTCCAACTCAATATCCAACCTTCTAATCCTAACATCAATGTTGCTGCCAAATCCTAGGGTCTTAATCTTTCTAATGTCCATTCTATTTATGTTTCTTGGGTCATTCAAAGTCTAATAACTTTCCCAAGGAGAAGATGAATTAAAATTATTATATGGGGAGCTTCATGACATGCAAAATCAAAATCACATTAAGGAGATCAACATCTCCATGAGCAACTACAACAACCCATTTGATGTCTTTAAAGCCATTATTCTCCACTTTCAAAAGCACTTAAACTCTACTACCTCCAACTATTCTTCCACCAACACTATATAGCCCGAGAAAATTATTCCAAATCATATTATTCCCTTCATCATAACCCCTATCATTGATGAAGTTATAAAAAATACTATTTTTCAAATCCCAATAGTTTGGCCCTCAGTATTAATGATTTCACCTTTGAATTTAGAATTTTTTATGATCATGCGACTGATTACTAACCCACATGTTTGTAATGAAGATGTCCATCGCCTGAATCTGCAAGTTAGTAAGAAACAAGCAAGCAAAATGGCAAGGAGAAAATCAGTGAGGAGATGGAAGCTGCTGTATTACTTAGTAATTCATCCCTCCTCTATCTGCTACAGTAATATAGATATATAAGCCAGGTTAGTTGCAAGGCTATGGCTGAGATCAATAGAGCAGAGATCACTCGGTTGAGGTTAAAAGAGATTCTGTCATATGTTAGAGAATATGGAGGAGGTAGTGTAAAAGTAAGCCGTTTTGTGCATAAGCAGGTATGCTTATCATGTTTACTTATCATCCCCCCTCAAGTTAACAGTTGGTGGTCGAATTGTTAACTTGTCTCGAAGAGTAGCAAAACGAACAGTAGGTAGAGACTTAGTAAAAATATCGGCAGGTTGGTCTTCTATTGAAGTATGATGGACTGAAAGATAGTGTGAGCAGATGCAATCACATATGAAATGTAAATCAATCTCAATGTTCTTAGTTCTAGCATGAAAAATTGGATTATTTGCTATAGAAAGAGCTGATACATTGTCGCAGTATAATTTGGTAGGTGATGTAAGTGACACCTGAAATTCAGTAAGCATGAGATGGAGCAAAATAAGATCGCAAGCAGCTTTTGATAATGCTATATACTCAGCTTTAGTTGAAGAGCGAGCAACTAAAGTTTGTTTTTTGACCATCCATGAGATTAATGTGTCTCTGAGAAAGGCACAATAGTCTGTGATAGAACGACGATCAATTTTATCGGAAGCCCAATCAGAGTCAGCGAAAGCAGTCAATTGTAAATTTTATCCAATAATTGGTAAGCCCAAATGAAGAGAGCCTTAAACATAACCCAACACACGTTTGAGAAGCTAAAAATGGAGTGTGTGAGGTTTATGCAGGTGTTGACACAGATAATTGACAGCAAACTGCAAGTCGGGATGAGTAATAGTTAAATATTGTAGAGAGCCAATAAGTTGGTGATAGAACTCTGGCTGAAAGTAAGAAGTGCTGTCAGCTGCAGCAGTTGGTAATTTGGATGGCAAAGGGGTATGCACCAGTTTACAGTCTGCCATTACTGCTTTGCTGAGAATTTCCTTTGCATAATTGGATTGATTAAGATAAATGGCATACGCAGTGTAGACAGCTTGGAAACCAAGGAATTGATTCAATTTGCCAAGGTTTCTCATTGAGAAATGAGACTGGAGAGCAGTAATTAACTGATCAATTGCTGTTTGGGAATTTCCTGTCAGTAATATGTCGTTAACATACACTAAGATGTATAATTGAATTGTGTCTTGATGAAACAAGAGGAGAGAAGGATCCGCAGTGCTGGTCTTGAAGCCATAGTTAATGAGGTAAGCTGAGAATGTGGCAAACCACTGTCATGGTGATTGTTTAAGACCATAAATAGCTTTGCGTAATAAGCATACATGATGCGGATATTGAGGATCTATAAAACGCGTTGGTTTTTTTATTAATACTGTCTCATGTAGAACTCCATGTAAGAAGGAATTCGAGACATCGAGCTGCACAACCGGCCAGCTATGCATAACTGCAACAGTGAGTAGAATGCGAATAGTGGCAAATTTTGCAACTAGGCTGAAAGTCTCATGGTAATCGAGGCCATGCTTTTGCTTAAATCCTTGCGCTACAAGCCGTGCTTTGTAATGAGCAACAAATCCATCAGAATTATACTTTGTTTTGAATAGCCATTTGCAACCGAGAATGTTTTGATTGGGATTGTATGGTACTAATTCCCAAGTACCTTGCTTTTTTAATGTTTCAAATTCATTGCTCATAGCTTCTCGCTAAACATGATATTTAGAAGCTTGTGTGAAACCTGTAGGTTTGGTTGGTATGACTATAAGCTCAAGGTCAAAAATTTGTTTTGGTTTAAGCTTTCCAATTTGAGCTCTAGTGAGCATTGGGTACTTAGTAGGAGGATCAAGTGGTTGTTGAAAATCTGTCTGGAGCAGGGGAGTGGACTGAGACTCAGTCGCAACAGGAGAGGTTTGTTCTGGTGAGTGTTGAGGTTTAGGAATGTTACTGGTTGATGGTGTTGGAGAATGAAGTGAAGGTTGTCTAATCGAGACATGTATTAAGGTGGATATAGTGTTATGTTGTATAGGTTGAAGTGGTTGGTTTGTATGAGAGGTGAGTATGAAACGGAAAGATATGCTCATGAAAATGAACATGGCTTGAAATGTACAATTTTGAGGTTTTGAAGTCAAAGAAATGTTAGCCTTTGGTATTTTCAGCATATCCGAGAAAGTCACAAGGTTGAGATCGAGGAGATAACTTGTGTGAGAGATGAGTTGGAAGCCATGGATAAGGTAGACATCCAAAAATTCAAAGAGAAGAGTAGTCTGGTGGCCGATGAAAGAGATATTCGTAGGGAGATTTATGATTAAGTGAGGAGGGTAGTCGGTTAACTAAATATACTGCAGTAGTTAGAGCTTCAACCCAAAATTTTTGTGGTAAATTGGCATCAAGAAGTAATGCTCTAACAGTTCAACAATATGACGGTGTTTTCGTTTAGATACCCCATTTTGTTGGGGGTATAAGAACATGTAGTTTGATGCAATATGCTGAAGTTCTTGAGGTGATTTTGAAATATGGTATTGACATATTCCCTACCACTATCAGTTTGAAGAGTTTTAATTGGTTTTTGAAATTGATTTTCAACAAATTTCTTGAACGTTAAAAAATGTTGAACAAACATCTGATTTGAAATGAAGCGGAAAACCCATGTATAGCAGCTAAAATCATCCACAAAAATAACATAATAACGATATGTTTGCATAGAGATAATTGGGGAGGGACCCCATACATCACTATGAATAAGTTCTAAATATTGTGTGGTTATAGTGGAAGATAATAAAAATGGTAAACAACTACATTTTGCTCGGGCACAAGCACTACATTGAGAGGTACGATCAACAGTATGATGATTTGAGAAAATGGTGGGTATGAATTGATGGACTGATGGAGATGGGTGTCCTAGTCGCCGATGCCACACAGAGGATGGATAAGTAGAAGAAGTTAATGATGTTGTAGTTGTATTGGTAGTTTTGTATGCTGGGAAGTGAGAATTAATTGGATAGAGTCCATGATGATTGGGTCCGCGGAGAAGTGTCTTGTTGGTCCGGGAGTCTTTATGATAAAGCCATTAGAATCAAGTAGGATAAAACATGGATTATCAGTGGTAAGTTTATGTAAATAAAGGAGATTATGGGATATGTGTGGAACATGAAGAATTTTGGCTAAATGAAGCTTACTGTGAGGTGTAGGCAACAATCCTTGTCCTGTATTGGCAATTTGAAGTTGTTGTCCATTCCCAACTTGCATATGAGATGCTCTAGTGTATGGTTGAATATGCTGGAGCTGAGATGAATTGGCGGTTAAGTGCTCGATTGCTCCAAAATCCAAAAACCATTCTGCAGTGTTTGGATTGTCTGTGGTAATGTAAGCTTGAGGAGCGCTGTTATACATTGTATCATGCCGATACCAGCAGTTGACGGCCGAATGTCCTGGTTTTCTACAGATTTGACATTCAATACTAGAACATGGTCGTTTGCCTCCTCAGAATAAACCAGGGACACAAGTGCCAGGAGATGATCGACCAGACGAGCTACGTCCAGGAAATGCTTGACCTGGAAATGATCCACGGGCTCTACCACGAGTCCGGCCACGAAACAAACCTCTAGTTGCTGTGAGAGCAAAATTTGAATTGGGAATAGAGGTAGTAATGGATTCACGACTGTTGTCTGCATTCAGGTGAAGTTCTTCACTGCAGAGTAGGGAGTAGAAATCATCAAGTGAGATTGGATTTAGTTGAGTGTGAATCACTGTTTTAAATGACAACTATGTGGCCGACAAGCTATTTAAAGTATAATGTATAATGTCTTCAGCATCTACGGAAGACCCGACAGCAACGATCACATCTACTTTGTTATTAATATCAAAGAGATATTGGAACATGATTTTATCTTCAAGTTGTAATTGATGCAGTTCACCTTTTAGTTAAAGAAGCCTGGAGTGATTAGAAGACTGTAGGCGACGTTCAAGAGTTACCCAAATCTCATGGGTGGAGTTGAGATTTAAAACATAGGGTAACAGTGAAGGGGAAACCGTGGAGTAAATAGCGGAAGCTAGATGTTTATCGATGAGCATCCAAGTAGTGTATAGAGGATTGAGCACACTGGCGCCATTATTGTTCAGGATCTGTTTTTCCAGCTAAATAGAGAATCTTGTAAGATGACCTTCAAAGTTGTTAGCAGTGAAGAGTTTTAAGAGTTGGGACTTCCATATGAGATGATTCTCAGAAGTTAATTGAACGGTAACCATTTTTTTCACGTTTGACATGAAAAATTTTAGTTGAGGGGGGATAGTAATCTCCGCAACAGTCGAAGATGAGTCGAAACCCTCCACCGGTGTGGTAGTTGACGACATAGCCATTGGAGCCAAGAAAGGTAGAAAGGAACACAGTTGTCCTACAGCTCTGATATCATGAAGATGTCCATCGCCTGAATATGCAAATTAGTAAGAAAAAAACAAGCAAAATGGCAAGGAGAAAATCAGTGAGGAGATGGAAGCTGCTGTATTACTTAGTAATTCATCCCTTCTCTATCTGCTACAGTAATACATATATATAAGCCAGGTTAGTTACAAGGCTATGGCTAAGAACAATAGAGCGAAGATCACTCGGTTGACGTTAAAAGAGATTCTGTCATATGGCAGAGAATATGGATGAGGTAGTGTAAAAGCAAGCTATTTTGTGCATAAGCAGGTATGCTTATCATGTTTACTTATCATGTAATGCTATCAAATACTTCTTTAGAACCTAGCACTTACCAAGAATTGCTCAGGCTTCTATTATTTCTTTGATTCCTAAGAACCATCATGCCTCTAACATTAATGATTTTAGGCTTATCACATTATGTAATACCTTCTACAAGATTATTGCCAAGATCTTGGTGAACATACTTAATGTTTGCATGCCACACATTATAAACTCCACTCAAGTTGGCTTTATTAACAAAAAAATTTTCACAGATTATATTTTTCTTGTAACTGAGTTGTTCGGGAAATTTAAAAATCAAAGCAAGCCTTTTTTTTTTGGTGCCATCCTAAATATCTTTAAAGCCTTTGACATTACTTTAAGAAGTTTCCTCTCACCAAGGCTTGAAGAAAAAGATTTTCCTTCTCTCTTCATTTCGTGGATAAATCTTGTATTAATGATGTGTATTTCTTGATTTGTTTAATTGAATCTCTTGAGGGTTACTTTAGCTCCTCCTTCGATTTAAGTCAAGGTTTCCCCCTATTACCTATCTCTTCTACCTCATTATGGATAGCCTTTCCAGCCTTTTTAATAATCATAGGATGTATAATACTTAATTACAATGGCATTCCCAAGGGGAGTAATCAATACACCCACCTTTTATATGCAAATGATTTGCTTGTGTTTGGCAAGGCTATAATTCATAATGTTATCTCTCTCAAGAATACTCTGATGGAATTTCAGTTGTATTATGACCTCCAAGTTAACTACAACAATAGCACTATCTTATTCTTCCCTTATAACCCTAACTCTACTAAAATTTACACTATCTTAAACCTCTCCATTGTAGGCTCCTCCCTCAAATTTTTGGGCATCCCATTTCACCCAAAAGACTTCATGTCTTTGACTTTCAACCAATTATAAAAAAGCTCATTTCTATTTTAAATGGTTAGAAGGCTAAGCTATTATCTTTTGTTGATATGTTTCAATTTATTAGGCATAGCCTTTGAAACTACATTGCCTACTAGATAAAAGGATATCTCATTCCTAAATCATGCTGTAAAATGATTCATAAATTTTGTTCTAAATTCTAATTTCATGAAAACACTATAATAATCATAAGATTCATCTCATTTCCTGAAAAAAAAATTACCAGCCAAAGAATCTTAGTGGCTTTGGCATCCTTGCTTCTTGTTTGTTCTCTCATTTGGCTTCTCCTCAAAAATAATGGACTTCTTTCAGACTGTTCAAAGATAAATACATATATCTTTGAAAACCTATCCCTCCTCTATTTTTGGACGAAGCTAACTATGGTAGCTCATAAGGTTAAGACTAAATTCACATTTCAAATTACTAATAATTATACACTACAAGAAAAACGTTAATTTCCGACAGAAGTTCTGTCGGAAATAAATTCGTCACAAATTTCGACAGATTTTCTGACGCATTTTCGACGAAATATTTCAGGCACACTTCCGACAAATTTTTTGGAAGTATTTCCGACGCATTTTTTGTTGGCTTTTCCGGCGGAATTTCTGACGAAATTAAATTTCTGATGAAATTAAATTTCTGACGCATAATCAATACACCCACCTTCAGCGGGTCACAGTTTGGAGGCTTGGCTTCAGTTGGATTAGGTTTTTTTTTCATTTTTTTTTATATTTTCGGCGTAGTTTATATTGGCCAGAAATTGTTCCGACGAATTTTTCACCGGAAATTTCTCCGGTGGAAAGTTTTGCACCGATAGCACTTTTCCGACGCACTTTGAACCGCCGGAAATCCTAATTTCCAACGGATTGTGGTCATTTTCCGATGAAAAATAGACACCGAAAATTGACATTTTTCCTGTAGTGATACCATCTCATTCTTTTAGGAACCATGGTTTCATGGTAAGTCTCTCTCTGATGTCTTTGGTTCTTCTTTCCTCCCACCTTCCATCCCAACATCTTCTAATGTTTTCACCTTCATCACCAACAATATATGAAACCTGCCTTTATTCCTTCCAGTTGATATATGGAATATTCTCTCTTTTATCAATATTGTGTAGGCTCCTAGAAATGGTTAGCTAGCTCAAATCTAATTTCCAAATCTTTAAAAAATTTCTTCAAAATTTATATGCTAATTTGCATCCTTTTAATCGATAGAAACACATTCGGCACAAAAAATATGCTCTTCAATTTTCTTATTATGTGTGGCTCTCTTTTACTGGTTGGATGAAAACTATAGATAACTTGATCAAGCATAACATCCATGTTTAAATTAACGGCAGTCTTTTCAACCATCTTGATGGAACTACTTCACACCTCTTCTTAGAATATGATTACTCCTTTAAAGTTCTTGCTCAACTCATGCCTTGGGCCAATGATTTCTTACTTAGTTCTAGCTTGGTTCAACTTCTTCAACACATTCATGATATGCCTCATCCAAGTAAGGTTATTAAAAACTTATATTATTTTTGTTGTACATGTTGTTCTTTATACTAAATTTGGCATGAAAGGAATGACAGGCTATTTGGGGACTATATTGGCAGCTCCTCCACTACTCGTTAACATATCAAGAAAGCCATTATTGCCAAAGCTACAAAATGGAAGAAATTTGATAAGATTAAACTTTTAACTTATTAGTTTCTTATCTATTTTTTTATTTTTATGTTATATGTTGTGCACTGTATTTCTATTTTATTGAGGCTTAAATTTTTTTTTTTTTTTTATTGTCACTGTTGGAATTTCTTCAAAACATGATACTCTTGTGTCTGGATTTAATGCTTCCTTTTTTATCATTTGGCTTCATGGAAGATGATGTTTGTCGTTTGAGTTCTCGTGTACTTAGCAAGTAGGAGAAGATCCCCGTCTCATATTGCAGATACTAAATTCGAATTTAGGGTGATTTTTCATCACATACTCTTAATTTTGCTTTTGGAGAGCTTTGCCTCTCTCAGTTCCTTTTTATTTTGAGCTTTGATCTTTTTCTATTTTGTAACACACTTTTTTATTCTTACGTTGTTCTCATGGGTTGAGTTGTAAAGTGTTATGTTGAGTTTTTTTTAATTAAACTTAATAGTTACTGAAATTGGACTACACCCCAAAATTTCCAAAAAAAAAGTTGATTTATTCATTTTTTTGAAAAATATTACTAAGATTGGCTATATCGTTTTATTATATTACTTATTTATAATCATTCCTATGTATTGATTTTTGACATAAGCTTTGAATAGGAATTTAGAGTTTTGAGTTCACGACATGCTTATGTCATCTTAGTTTGTTCTCTCTAACATGAGAATTTAATAAGATTCTAAGAGTTTTGTTTCTCTCCTCATTCCTGAGTCTCGATCTATATTTATTACTAAGGTTTGATATTACCTATGAAGATATTTGGATCTAACATCATAAAAGATGTGTTGAATGTGAAAATTTTATGGATAAGAAGTCAAGTCATGTTGTGACCTAATAAGTTGAATGGTATAACTTAACAACTGCTGGATAGCTTAATCATTTTTTTTTCAAAAATAAAATTTTATTTAAATAAAAGAAAAAAAGGTACAATAGTGACAAAAAAAAGGCCAAACAACCCAGAAACAATAAGTCAAAGCCACAAAAACAAGGGTACACAATAACCAAAAAACCAAACACCAAATGGATAAAGCCAAGATCGGGGACTCAGGGTGGAGGCCCCAAGCACCAACCACAAGGCTAGCACGGGCCATCCATAGGTGAGAAAGCGGTCCTCCAAGCAACAAGCGCAACACCCAGGTTGCCAATCAGCCAAGCCAAAGAGGTGAAGCAGGGGCCTCCTCATCAAGTTAGATCAGCACCAAAACCACGAAAGTAATTGACCAAAAAACAACCCAATTACTTCCTACCTCTGCATTTGAATTTACCCCGACCACGATCTGGAAAACAACCTTTCTCAAATTCAAGATAGTCCCCTTCATCCCCGCTAGAAGGAGACGAAAGATCATCCTCCAAAACACCAATCATTTTGTAACAACACGGAGCTTTTAACAGACTGCGCCACATGGTCTAGCAATTTAGCATTCAACACCACATATATAGGTATATTAACCATATTATCATTTCCCTCAAAATCATTATAGGAATGTATAGCTTAATCATATGAAGGTTTATTTAATAAGAAAACTAATTACCTTACTTGCCCATGAAACCCAAGTCTTAGAGTTCTTCCATGTACTCCAATTATTAATGGAACTTTTCTTCTAAAATAATGTACTGTTAAAATGACATTTTCTCATTGTGCCAAGAAGCATTGAACCCCCACATTCAAATGCATTTTCTGTTGAGATGTGTGTATATGTACTGATTTAAGTTCTTTGCCTTCTTTAATTGAACCCCCATATCATGACTATTGCTTGAATTGTTCATCATTCAAATTAGAATCATGATTTAGGCTTAATATTTTTAAATTTTAATTATATAATTTAATTTTTAATAATTGGATTTTTTTTAGTTTATTAAAGATAGATTGGTGATCATATTTAATATGTTATCCTTAAAATTATTTTCATCTTTTTGAGATACTATTTTTTCATTTGGAATATTACATTTATGCAAATATTTTTATTGATTCAACTAACCATCTAATTCATTGTTAGCTCTTTATAATGTGAAAATTAGAAGAATATATATATATATATATATTAGAAGTATATTATATATTATGTCATACAGATGCATGGATTTAGGTGGAGAATTAGATTTCCTTTATGCAACCATTGACGTAGGGTTTAATTTTAATTATATATTATTATTTAACCATTCACACTAACTTGATTCACACTAACTTTGATTCATCATGAGTAATTAAGGAATAGTGAGACTTATTATTGATTTAATGATAATAAATAATGTATGAAGTTATCTAATGAATCACTATATAATTTATTTCAGGTAAATCATTTTCTTGGAATCATAATATTGATAATGGTTTTATTAGGATAGGATATGGCATTTGACACATAAAATATCTCAGGATATACAATTTAATGAAATCAAGGATGCAACCTATCAATCAAAGGGCAATGCAATTTGATGTATATAAATTGATTGGACGGGTCTTACCAAAAATCTTAAAGATGGTGAAAACAATGACAAAACTATTTAGATTTATTCAATACTAATTTAGTTTACAAAAATTATGTCAAAACGTTTTAAATTTTACTTAGCTTGATTTTCAATTTACTTTATTTATCATAAAATTGTTAACATGTGGAAATTATTTCAATTGAAAATTTTTTCATGATCATATGATAAAATTCCTCATAAGATGATCAGTTTGCAAAATACTTAATCCTAAATTTCCAATAGTAAAATTCCTAAATATTTATATGATAATTGATATGTCACTAAAAACCGCCTTGATTGGGCACAAATCTTGAGGTACGTTTTATTTTGAAACTTTCAATATTAAATTTGTGACCATCCTAAGGCGAACTTATTCAAACTTATAGTTGAACTAAGTGTATTGATGTGACAAATCCAATGAAATAAAAAATAATACAATCTGAGACCAAGTTAATGGCTGGAAGAGTAGTTGGAAGATTTAAAACATTAATCGAATGATCAAATGACCTCCAAATTTGTCATGATTATACTCAAATTGAGCGACTCAATGAGACAAATCCAACAATCCCAATATCAATTAACTCCAACATTATTAAGGCACGTAAATGCTAAAGAAATGATCTATAATTGAGGGAATCAATACATGTTGTCTAATGGAATGTTTCAGATTAACTTTCTCCATATTTATAGGATATGACACTCCAAAAAATCTATAAATACGCCCACTCTTTCTACATTAATGGGAGGCTTGGCTAGAGATTAAAGAGAGATCTGAGGCTTGAAGACTCCTAGGGCTCCACCCAAGCACCACTACCAGTGAACCATTGTCATCCAATAGTCATTGCCAAACCTCTAACTGACTTTTATCAGTCGATCTTCATTGATCTTTTGTTCAACCACCACCATCGGATCTCTGTTTGATTGCTGTTGTCTAAACTCCACCCATCTACCACCTTTGGTCCTTTGCCCAACCATTATTATTAGACTTTTGTTGGCCAACCATTATTTTTAGATCTTTGCTACACAACCACCGTTACTAGACCTTTCATCGATCAATTGCCTTAGGTAAACCACCCCCATAAAACCATTTCATCGAACCCATGGTTATTCACCCCCAAACATCCATATAGACTTTTTTCAGTTCTCCATACTTTTGTAATTTTACTATCTCCAAGTTAAGTGATGGGCTAATTTTTATAAATCATGCATACATAATGAAATCATTTTAGCTAGGCTAGACCCTAAATTTGTTCTCTTTTTGGACTTTTAACTCTACCACTACAAAATTTCTAGCTCGTAGTACTTCGGCACCATCTATTAGAAATAATCCCACCATTGAGAACAATATGGACACTCATATGATGGCCAACAGATGTAAAAATCTTAATAATGGAACCTCTATCTCTATCACTTATCAGTTCAAAAACTAATCTATCAACTAAGGAAACTAGGCATCAGCCTCTTTCTACCATAGTGGCTAATATCCCATTGGAAAAGGAACATCAAAACCATCCCTAGAAGACTACTTAACGAAATCCTTCAACTAATATAAGGGGCTCAACTGTTAACACTCTCTCTTGACTAATTATAAGTAGGGGGTGCTCAACTTTAAAATAATCATGCATAACTCCCTTGCCTTAATTAGAGGCTCCTCATCTGCCATAACAAAACATCAATCTCATTGATATAACTAGCTATACCCATACCCCATGTGTAGGCCTAATAGCCCATGTTCCTCTATTAATTATCAAGGAGTTGGCTTATCTTCATATTATAAAAATCCCTCATAATTCCATACTTGATGAGTTTTGACAACTGGTGTAGGAGAAATTTTCCTTAAGAGTTGGTAGGCAATTCTCTTGTTTCTACAATTGTCAGAACTCCTCACCACTAAATGAAAACATACTTCAACAACCCAATTCAATGAGTTTAAAGCTACCAAACAAAGATTCTTATGATGGGTCATTTGACCCTTAAAAACATATTGATCACTACAATCCATTATCCATACTCAGAGAGTCTTGAATGAGATCCCTTGTTAGGTCTTCCTTTCTACCCTCAAAGGAAAAGTTTGTACATGATTCTACTCTCTTCCACGTGGGACTATCCATATGTTCCCCATGCTGGCCAGACTCTTTGTTGAATAATTTATTGCTAATAGAAGAATCATCAAAGCTCTTCCTACCTCTTTGGAATCAATTAAAATGAAGGATAATTAATAAAGGAGTACTTCCAAAGGTACTCCTTCAAAATACATCAAATCCCAAGGGTAGATCCCAAGCTACTAAGCAAAGTTCTTCTCAAAGGACTCAATCCTGAATATTTTTGGTAATACCTATAAATCTGAAATATGGTTAATTTGGTTTAATCTAGTAAGATTATCAACCCAATTTAACTTCATTTTGAAATTATATGTTATTAAGAGTAAAATTTAAATCCAAATAAATGTATAAAGGAAATATAAAAGAAGAAGGGAATAATAGGATAAGTGCCTTGAGGGGCATTATGGTATTGATATTGATGGTGATGTCCTCTCTATATTGGGATGAGATTTAAGGGAGCTCTATAGCACTTGAATGGAGTTTTGCAATGTTTAGCTCTCAATTTAGAAGAATATGGGAAAATCTAGAAAATTATATCTATGCAGTATGACACTACATGGTTGAGCACTACATCGTTAGCCACTAAAATATTTTTTATATAATCAATTCCTCACCTCAATCAAACACCACCCAGCCCATAGGTTTATCAGAGAATCAAAGGAACAAAGGAAAGAGGAGAGGATGAAAGAGAAAAGGAGGAGAGGGATTCAAAGGCCATGGAGCTAAATTCATTTGTTAAACTAGTTAAGGATTTTTTTTTTAGCATGAGGTAGAATTTTAAACACCTATCTTTGATTTGAATTTTATAAATATATAATAAGATATAAACAAAATGTGATTTCTTTTAAATATTATGATATTTTCACCATGTAACTTTTTGAATATAATAGAATGCTTTATTTTAAACACTTTGACTAACAAATTTTGAAATTTCACCAGTTAGTTGTCTTTGTGTTAATTTTTGTCCATATCAATAAATGAGACATTTTTTGTAATTATAATAGTTCTCTAAATGTCCTAAAATATTGTTCTAAACATTTCTTTTGAAATGTAATTAGAAAATAAAATATTAATTGTTTAGATCTTTACACATACACTGTTTAGAAAAGAAAACAGTGGGAATGTTTGTAAAGAGTGGGTGGGGAGAGTGATTTAGTTTCCTGTTGTTACATTGACCTAGATTTCTAAGGATTGACACTACTTTATTTCAGCCCATCATTTTTCAAGTACCAATATTAGTGTGGTGATCCGGGACCATGCCCTTCTAAACTATGCTATTTAGGTGGGTCACTCCATAGATGTTGGCAAACTTATTCACTCTTCATTGATGTACATGATTGGAGGTTCCACTTCTATAGGGATAGGCCACCCATCTTTGATATATTATTTGTGAGTTTCTGTTGGTGTTTTGGTTGATCTTGGGGAGGAATATCTCTTCCCCATTTCTTCTCTCAACCAATTTAACATTTAGAAATTTAAGGAAAGCACCTGAGATGAGGGAGTGGGACCCAATTAGCCTAGTTTGAGTCAACCTAGGACCCACACCCCTAGGTCTTCAAAAGATCATGTAGCTAATATTAGGGAGGCTAGCACGCATAAACAGTTTAATGAGAACCAGTAGTGGCACCAGGGAATGTAACACAAGATGGATTATGTGCTAGATTTGCATAAGAATCAATGTACATATGCTTTGCAGTTCAATGAAGCATTGGTTGGGATGTTCATGAGTAGTCTTTTATTCAAGACCCCTGATCAGCATTTCTTCATGGTAGCCCACATTGTATAATCCCTATGTTTGGCAGGAACCCCCACCACTATATCCATAGCATCGTTCATAACAGTAGCAGAAGTGAGGAGGTGTGATGTTTATTTTTCTTATCTTTATGCTTTATTTGTTTTATTTTGTTTCTATAGGAAATTTAATGATGTGAATTGTATTTAAAATGTGGTTTGTGTGATTTGGACAGTAGTGAGAATATCTCATTTGTTAGTTTGATGTAAGAATTTTAGTGCATTATACACATTCCATTATTTAGCCATGTTATAGTAATTTAGTTAAATGTTTCGTGACAATGTTGCCTTATTTTTTATCCAATATTTAAGTTCCTACCAGATTAAACATTGATTTCTCCTGATTATTATCTCAATTGCACTTTACGATTATTCACTGAACAAATGTGAAATTTGTAGATTAGCTTGAGTAAATAAAAAAATATAACAGTTAAGGTGCTTGATTGACTAAGAAAAGAAAAACAATTAAAATTAAAATAGACTTAACAACAACTAAATAAAATCATCTAAGTTAAAAATTCATACTAAATTCAATTTCTACGACACTTAATGCACTTGGCTATTAATTTTCGATTGATTGATTAAGTTTAGTGAAAAGATAATACTTAGATTAACATCAAAATTCTTTCTAAATTAAAGTAAGGCATTAGGAGCCTTGCAAATAACCCAATTTAAAATCAAATATAGGTTACTTGAAGGGAGAAAATAATTAGATATTTAACATCAATACTAAAGTATTTTGAAAAGTTAAAAAAAAAAAAAAGAGAAGGAAAGAGAAAAAGTGATGAAAAACAAAAGAAAATAAAATGAGTGCTTGAATATTAAAAATTGAAATCTAAAAAACCTAGCCCTACTTTAAAGGACCTAAAAATAAAATTAAAAAGGAAAGTGTAAGCATGCAAATACATATTAACGTTTGTAAATGAATTAACGAAGTTAATTGAAGTATGCAAATTTCCTAAATGATAAATCACTCAACCTATATAAGTAATCAATATTACACATACACATGTAGAAGAAGATCTAAATGTGAATATTAATAGAAATGATTAAGTGGGTTATTGTTGCTGATTGCTTTAAATAAGATTATTAACCTTTGACTTATTACAATCAACATCAATTAATAAAATATCTCTCTACCCTTAATCATTCTAATATGTAATTTTATTCAAAGGAGATGATATATCAATAAGTGCAATCACATTGCTAAAGTACAAGCAATATCTTAAGCTAGGGGAATTTGTCAAGATAAATTTTGTTAGAATTGTCTTGCATTTAATTATGTGAAATTTTATTTTTGTTGATATTGTATAGGTAAATTCAAGAAAAAAGCTACAAATTAGGAATTTCAATCTAGCGCTATGGTGCCAAGATAATATATGACGTTGTGCTATCAATGCTTCGATGCCATTTGAATGAACTGGCGATCCAGTTGATTCTATCAGTTTATAATTAACTCAGCACTCCTGTGCCAAACCTTCAATCACTGGAGAATCCATCGCGCCCTAGGGCCATCATTTGGAGTGTCATTACACACTAAGTTCTTTGATTTGTAATTTAATTCAATGCCCTGGTGTAATTATCTGGAGCACCTCAGTACCATTTCAACACCATGACACCAAATATCATGCAACACCACAACAGGGAATTTAAAGTGGTTCACTATTAAATTGTTGCATCAATTTAGTCTAACACGGTGACGAAGCCAAAACATTGAGCACCAAAGCACTAGTTCAATTATGTAATGCCATGATTCCGACCTTTCGAGTATTGTACTGCCTGTGTTAGTTTGTGTTAAGTATACTTTTTTTTAGGGTTTTCAATATGTTTATTGTACAAAAACATTAAAGGGAGTGGGAGTTAAGCTTGAAGAATAATTGTGCTTAATGGAAATAAATTTAGGAAGCATTTCTTATCTGTAATTGATTGTAAACATCATAATGGGTGATAATTTCTACACTTAAACTCTTATATATTGTTATAGTTTACATAATGAAGTCTATTTTCTTTGAACTCATGTTTATGGCTGGCTAATTCTTTAGTTTTGGGCTTATAATGTGAATGAAGCATATTTTCCTTAATATAGACTCTAGTAAATAAAATGCTTTAATATTCTTTTCAATCACTCCCATTCTTAGTTTAGTTCATATAATGGAAATATTTAAATTTAAAATCTTGTATGATTTATTACGTAGATGGAGGAATGATGTAATAAATAAGAGGATTGAAATTAAAAACTTTCATACCTAGATATAGGAGGAATAGGTTTTTTGGATCTATAGAGACAGACGCATTGTAGTAAGGTGAGAGCCTTACTTTACACCCTTGCAAGCTCAATAGAGATCTAAGGGTGCATATGCTCTAATTCACAACATACCTTAGAAGAGTGTAGTTAGGAAAACATTGCATCATTCATCATCATATGTTCATAACATATTTTTCATTAATTAAATTATATTTTCATTAATTATAGTAGTTGTTATAGAACCAATCTCATCACAATTCAATAGAATAAAATTTGCTACTTGTAGTAAATAGTACTAGGGGAATTCATAGGATATAATTTTTCTTGTGGGATTGAAACTCTACTTTTCACTTTATTACTTGATTGTAATGTTCATTTTCATAGCAAGTTAGAAAGAGCATTAGTGTTTACTCCCATCACTTATTAGAAGGAAGCGAACTTGTTTGGGCTTTTTTAGAATTTGCGTTCAACTTGTCAATGTGACAGGCCCAGACTAGAGAGGTGACTTCATTTTTTGAACTTAAACTTGGTTGAAAGCATGGTTATAGCTCTCCTAAGTTTGTTGGCCTTGAATATTTTAAGGTTGAGTTAGGCTAGCTAGTTTGATTATAGTTCCTTTATACTTATGAAAAGTAAGTAGTTGGCCAGCTCCGAGCTTTGTGAGTGGGAATCTATCACTCTTTTACTTTAACTTCCCAACTCACCTATATGAGTTCCATAAATATTGGTCAGGTATTAATGGACATTTATTAAAAAATGGCCAAGTCAATTAGTTAGGCTAAGGAATGTGGGATAGTTCCCCAAACATGTTCATGTAAAAGCGGACAAGTTTACTAATCATTATTTTAATTTTAGGTACATATATATCCTACAGACTCACTCTTCTACCAACTTGCTCATATAAAGAAAACAAAAAAGATTCATTATCATTATAAATAATCTCATACACATATAAGCATAAAAATTTCCCTTAAAGTTAGAAAGTCTTCAAGTCATCTTCCATTAACATTCTCAACACCTTTATTCTTGAGTGGTGACTTCTCCTTGATGTGAGGATTATAGTACTTGGCCATCTTCCTTTTAACTTCTTCCTTTCTGAGTGTGCCTTGTGCTTGGAGATCCTCTAATAGGTCAATTGCCATTTCCAAACCTTATTTTTTCTTCTCTTTCCTTACCAACTTGCCTTCACTGAAATTAACAGCTTCACCCACTCATTAACTACGTATTTTAAGTTCCACTAGGAGCAATGCTTCAACACCATGGGAGAGACCAAAAAAAAGTTTTTTTTTCCAATTACCAAAGTTGAAGTTATTCTTAGTGCCCAAAAGACCAAGGGATGTGCCTCCACCCATTTTCCCTTTGCTTCCTCCACCTTCTTCTTGAGAAAGATTTACCATATTATGGTTCATTACCTCCACATATCCATTACTTTATGGATGGTGTACTAAAGCAAACATAAGGTGAATGTCATCTGACTAATAGAAGTGCTTGATGCATTTTTTTTAGTGAACAGTAGCCTACTGTAAGTTATGATAATGAGGGGGATTCGTATCTACAAATGTATTTCAATAAGAATTTCTTAATAACCATGGATGTTATGTTGGCAGGTTCTTTATCTTCTATCCTCATGGTAAAGTATTATATTATTACAAGTATAAACTTTTTTTGGCCAGTGGATCATGGGAAGGGTTTAAATAGATTCAAACCCCGTATGGTGAATATCGATTGGTTATTAATTAGTTGAATTTTATGGAATAGGCGCACTACATAGGAGCAAATTTCAAGCACTATGGGTATCTCCATGAGAATTCATCTACATCTTTACTTAAAGTCGTCCAAAAGTACCATTATCTTATAATTGTACATGCAAGTATCTCTCAACCAAAATGGCTCCCACATTGGCCTGAATGAACCTCCTTCAATACCATTTCCTTCTTATCTTCTCAACTGAAATGTAGATTATGGGAAGTTGCTGATCTCATGAATAACTCTCCTCTATATATCATGTATTTTTTTACCTTAATCTTGAATTAACATGAATTTATGATCACAACACTTATTTTTTCAATATTCAAGTCTCAAAAAGTGAATAATTTAAACTTGTCAGGTGATTATTGTCCACCTACATACTTAATTCATTTTCAATGGTCAGCCTAGTTAGTTTTAAGATGGGTTGTCCTTCAAGATTGCCCTATTTTGAAAGAAGGTACATGACTTGATTCAAGTCTTGAGGTATATATGCCAACTTGAAGTAGGTGTGCTTGTTGATTGTTGTCTTTACTTTGAAGAGGTACTTTAACATCATCTTTTCTCACAATTCATAGACATTATATATATGACTTACCATTCATTGAAAGTCAAAATAAACCACCATCTGCATTACTTCTATTCTTGTGGTAAGTTGTAGACTGATGAGTAAGGCCTCATACTTTGCATGGTTATATGTTATTAAAAATTGTATATTGGTTTCCTGGTTGATTTTTATTTTAATTGGGCTCATAAAAAACTTGTCTTCTCCTAAGCCTTACTCACTTGAGGCTCCATCCATGTATATTGTCAAAGGCTATTGTAACACCTTTAAGGCTTTCTGCTAATCACTTGGGGTATTTAGATATACTAGGAAGTTCGCCAATGCATAAGCTCAAATAATTGTCCTTTATGTGTAGGTGATTTGAAACTCACTCAACTCGACATATCAACTTAATAGTCTGCTAGAGTTGTCTAGTTTGGTGATTATGGCCTTGAGTGATTGATCAATGATAACCTGGATTGAGTGTGCCTGAAAGTAAGGCATTAGTTGCCAAGTAAAGACTATAAGGGCTCATGCAAGCTTCTTCATGATAGGGTATCTTTCTTATACACCTCTTATTATCTTACTTACATAATAGACTAAATATTTTATTCTTCTTCTCGTATGAACACAGAGCTAATTGTATCCTCACCCTCTCCTATGTATAATAATAAGTCCTCACCTACTCATAGACTTTGAATTAAAGGTGGTGAACATATAAAGAGTTAAGCTATTAGAAGGAGGCCTCACACTCCTAGCTCCAAACTAACCTTTTGACATTTATCAATATCTTGAAAAAGGCGAATACCTTTTGTCGAGCCTAGGGATGGAGCAATTGAGCTTGATGACTCTCCTAGTGAGCCATTATACTTTCGTAAAATTCCTAGGTGAAGGTATCTCTAGGGTTGCTTTTACTTTGTCTAGATTGACTTATATGTCTTTGTGTGAGGAGGAACTCTGAGAACTTGGTTAACCCTACACCAGAGGAACATATTAGTTTATTATGTCAGATATTATACTTTTTTTTAAAGTGGCAGTTATCTACTTAAAATATTGGATATGTAGTTCATGAGACTTGCTTTCACCAGTAAGTCATCCATGTATACTTCAACATTTCTCCCCTTTTACTCCTTGAACATATGATCCAACATTCTTTAGCCCAAACAACATCACTTTGTAGTGGTATAAACCCTCATCAATGATGATGATCATTTCCTCACAATCATTAGGGTGCATTTTAAACTAATGATACTTAGAAAAGGCATCTAAGATGCTCATCAATAAGATTTTGAATGTCGAGTTTACTCAAAACTTGGTCTTGGGAAGTGGATAGTCATCCTTTGGACATACCGAGTTAGGATTCACATCCTTTTTTTTCAATTGACTTCTACACCATTACAATATTAGATATCCCGTCAAGATTTTATATCTCCTTATCAAAGTTTGCGTCATGTGGCCTTTTCACTTCTTGTTTAATAGGATTGACAAGCATAACCATTATCTTTCTAACTTTCATTTTATAGGCCAAACATCTCTTCGCACATTAAGTTTTTGGCAAGTGAATTTTTTGTCAATAATGATATCTCGGTTATTGTCAATATGAAAGCATCAAGGTCATCCCTAAGAGCTTGGATGTGTATTCCTTGGTGCTTTGAACTAAAATACTTGCTTATTCTTAGCTTTCTCTCAAACTCACCCTCTATTATTAGGACATCCTCAACTACTTATGTACTCTCCGATCTTCATCTAACATCAAGTTGCAATACTTCATTTAGGGGGTTCACCACTTTCCCTGCTACATTCGAGTAGCATGCACAGGATAGCGTAAAGATGCCTTTCATATTATTCTCCCAACTATCTATCAGGAATTTGACCATCATATGATAAGTTGAGATCACTACCCTGAATGTAATTAGGAGAAGTATCCCAAAGATGATGCATGTGGTTGGGGAATCCATAATGATGAAGTTCACCATTATTGTCTATTGTTGGTCACCTTCATCACAGGTGACTGACATGGTGATTAATATTTTTGTAGCCCTGCACTCACCTAAAAAAGCATATATTGGCCCTACAATAGGGAAGAACTAGGAGGTCAGAAGATTTATTATACCAAAAACTAATTTAAAAAATGAAGTTAATAGATTCCCTATGCCAAATTAATGTATTGCCAATCTAGTAATTAGTTACTAGGGTGGTAATGACTACTTCATCATTGCAGGGATTCCCACTGAAGGCCTATCTAATTCACAGAAAGTAAGTGGGGTGACATCAATCATCAATGCCCATAAGTTAGTGGCTGAGTTGACTTCACCAATTTTGGGTTATTTAGAGTTACTCGTCATGAAAGATTCTTCTCATTCTCCTCCCATGATGGCAAGCACCACTCCAATGATATGAATATAACAAGCAGGGATGCGTCATTTAAATTACTCTCCATTAGGGCATTCCTTGGGTGTCAAATAGTGCCAACAATCCTTTAAATTTTTAGCCTTGATGACATCTTCAAACAGACCACGAAGATGGCAACACTCTTCAGTGTCATTAAAAGTGCAATATCTCAACATGTTCCTTACATGTGCACTTTCCTTTATAGGCATTGGAAACTTTAAGAACTCTTTGTTTTTTTATGCTCTCTATTAGCTCAACCATTGGCACTTGTAGAGGGGGTAATTGCAGGATAAATGGGGGCATGTTGCACACCTTTTTCTTGCATGTCGACTAAAAATATGAACAATTCAATTTGTAATCCTGATGAATTTTATGTATATAATAAGTTTTTATCCTCTTATATCTTTGATTAAGTCATTGCATTGAATAAATTTCATCTTCCACCAAATCTATTATGTTTAAGGTGATAATCATTTAAACTCACCAATTAAATTGATTTGCACGCCTACTCAAAACACCTAAAGAAGGTAAATTACATAGCTAAGCTGAAACTTTACTTGCTATAACATGCATGAGCTATATAACCAAATTTTATATGAAGTAATCTCTAAACCAGCATCAACTAGGTCTTTGATCTCAGATCTAACCTTTTATTTTCATTAGAATTCTAACTCAAGATTTAATATTCAGAAACAATTATTGTTCTCAACTCAAAATTTCTAAAGCAAACCATACAGACAAAAAAAAAAATGTTCTCATAAATAACAGAAATAAATAAATAAAATAAGAGATGCATTTCACACAAATTTCACGCCTTCTCCATTGACCACAACACCAATTCGGTAAACTGAATCATACTCTGCAAGAATCCTCTCTGATGCCTCGGGGGTCACAACGGCCACTAAGCCTATGCCCATGTTGAAGGTTCTCCTCATCTCACCATCATCTATCCCTCCAGCCTGCAAAAGAAAGATATTAAGATGTTCATGGAATTTATTCAATGAGATGTCCAATATTGAGATGGAGTGGCATTGAATACTAAATTTTAATGAAGTATTCTGAGGGGCTCAAAAGTAGAAGTTTTGATGATCACAATCCATGGAACAGGTTTTACGAGAGAAGCACAAGAATAAGAAAGATAAGGTAATTCAAATCCAGTAAAATTCTCAAATTCATATCAAAAGCATCAGCTTGCTGAAAACTTCAAACTTACGAGCTATTATTCTGTGCGTACACTGGACGGGAGAATCGTCCGGATTAATATTGGGTATCCAGCGGTACCGAGGGGTACCGAGTTGGTTACTCAGCAATGGAGTGACGTGGAACAATTTTATCGGTCTCTGGACGCCCTCCGGACTCCGCACAGAATAATAAATCCAAACTTACACATTTCAATCAGAATGTGTGCTTATCTAATGTTTTTAAAAAACAAAAGTATCCAATTCATAATGCTACAGTTAGTGCAGGACTTGAAGATGAAATAAAAATTGAAGTACATTGTTCATTTGTGTTATTGTTAGGGGTGAAAACAATCTGATTTTGAGCCATCCAAACACGCCATCAAAATTGGCTCATAGACTGTTAGAAATTGGATCATAGCTCCAACCGATTAGATTTCAAGCATGCTCAGCTAAAACGATAAATTTCAAGCAAATAAAAATAAACTTTCGACCAATCAAATGCTGACTCAATCAAGGTGAAGCCCAGATCGAATTTAGGACAAAATTAAAAAAATTCTATCTGCCACTCTATTCAATTTTTTTTTCAAACAAAAATGTCAATCTTTAAGCTGAAGTCTCAAAATTATTTTCATGATTCAAACCCGCAATCTCAAAATCCAAATGGAGAAAAGCTGGTGATTGATACAAGTTCACTCATAATCTAAGAAACATATTTTCTTACCTCTTGTAACCATTTAAAAACAGCAGGCACGTCCCAGGAATTTCTAAAGATACTGGCCCCAAGGCCAGGAGGGAACACTCTTGGGATGTTGTCAGTGAAGCCACCACCAGTGATGTGAGCAATTCCTTTAACGCCACCCTTGCTTATAATGTCAAGAACCTGTGCATAATATAATCATAAGATCTCTAAAACATGTATCAAAGACAAAATTAAACAATAGAAAAAGGGAAATTTACATACATACCATTTTATTTCATGCTATTTATATATCTAACACCTAAAACATTAATATTACATGTCTACCACCCATAGAACAAATTGGGTGCATTAAATGAAATATTAAAGTTTATAAGATAGTATGATGAATGGTAGAAATGAATTATAGGAGTGATATATTTGATATTAAAATTGTATATGGGTGGTAGACATGTAATATTAATGTTTTGGGTGTTAGATATGTAAATAGCATGAAATAAAGTGGTATGTATGTAAATTTTCATCAAAAGAATTCAGGCGATAGACCTGCTTAACATAAATAACAGTTGGTGCCATCAGGGCTTCCCCCAGTGTAAATGGTCCACTGCCATGGCCAGGAAGTTGGTCACTCAAAGAAAGATTGCTTTGTGATAGAACCCTAAAAAAAAAAAAATATGATGGTAGATGACAATTAGCCCAACATTTGATGGATTCAGTAGTAAAAAGGAATAGAAAGTTGACAACCAACCTTCTGACAAGAGAGAAACCATTGGAGTGGACGCCACTGGATGGAAAACCAATTAGAATATCACCAGATTTGATGTTCTTCCCATCAATTAACGAGTCCTTCTTTACAATACCAACAGCAAAACCGCTTAAATCATACTCACCTTTTGCATAGAAATCCGGCATTTCAGCTGTCTACAAACCAAGAATGATAGGATACATCACCGCATTAGATTATACTAGAGCCTACGTTTTATGCTTTAATCTATAAAGTATGAAGATTAAGTTCAAAAAGCAAGCAAAAAACCAAATGTTGGATTCAATTAGGCTCACTGGTACATTTGAAGCCAAATTCAAAAAGAAAAATAAAATTTAAGCCAGAAAAGAGAAGGAATTCCAACTTAAAGCACCCAATTTTGAATTAACTTAAGCTACATCTCATGTAAGTCTTTATGAGCATGGTTTCTGTCTATTCTTACACGGGTCCCTGTTTTTCAAGACGGCAATGTGATGCGAAATAATATGCAAAGGAGCTTGTTAAAAAATTTAAAGAAGCATTGATAAAGAAATTACACGTAATAACTTATTGAAATGACAAGTAAATTTCCTTAAAGAATTTCAGTTTTCAACTAGCTTAGGCGAGGAAGTACATGAAGATTAGCTAAACTCCAAGATAACCAAAGATAGTAGTAATACTAAAAGCTATTAATCATCAATCCACAACTTAAAAAAGAGAGTTTTCACCTTGGGGAAGTGTCACTCGGCTACACTAGGCTTAGCGGAAGAAAGGTTTTAGCAAACCCGACGATGCCACGAGAATGGTAGCAACCACAACAGTCTTGATCCACGGGAAGGTTATCGGTGGCGAGGACGATGGAAATGATCGACCGTCGAAGCTCCAATTGTAATTTGGTTGTCGACGATCAATGACACTTGCAAGGGTAGGAATCACTCTTTCCAAGTAATCTCACGGTGGCGTCGTCTTCAAATCCTACGTCAAAGAATGGTGACCATAGGATATTCAAGCTTTCATCGGCGTTGAACACAAGACCCCACTCAAGCTCCGGATCCGCCATGCATGCTTGTGGTTTGGGGAATCCTTCAAGGGGTAGAGGTGAAATACATGGCGTTGCGAGAGAGAGAACTTTGTAAAATCTAAAAGAAGAAAGGGGAAGGAGAGACGGGACGGGATTTCCCAGAGGAAGAGGGGCGGCGGCTCAAGGAAGGGAAGATTAGGTTAGGGAGAAAAGAGAACAAAGGAGTTTTAATCCAAAACCTGAAATTAATTTCAGGTTTTAAGTGGATTTGGAGGGAAATTCCAATTGAAATTAGTTTCAAATTTCAAAGGAATTAACGGGGGAATTAATGGGCAATTATTGGAGGCTCCTCTATGATGGCCGGCGGCATAGAGAGGATGGGGAGGGATTTAGGGAGTTTCCAAAGATGGAGGACGGATTAGGAAAGTTTTCATGAGATCCAATTTATTTGAATTTCAAACTGGGATCATGAATAAAAACTTTCGTTAATAGGAT
>NW_021319315.1:3763939-3815597 GCF_001605985.2 Dendrobium catenatum | reverse complement strand
CTTGGCCGTCCAAAAGGAGGCCAGCGGTGGCGGGATTGGCTGGGTGGCCGGCGGTGGACTTTTGGGGGCCGGTGGGGGGATTTGGTAGGAAGAGAGTTTGGTTAGGTAGAGAAGAAATAAATTGGGTTTAGGAAAAGAAAATTAGGAGCTACACACCTCGAACACACCTCCAATAGAACTCACAAGAGAGTCTACAAGCGCCACTTCCTCAAGAACTCACAAAGAGATCTTGAGAATCTCGGAACTCAACAAGAGATCCTTCTTCTCTCATGAACTCACTAAGAGATCAAACAAGTAGAATAAAATTTCATTATCAATTCATCATCCCATTACCAAGAAAAGAGGAGCCTCTATATATAGCCTAAGAAACTAAAACAAGACACATATGCCCCTAAGGCTTACATAGGACGACCTCTCAACTGAGGGTAAAAACGAAAAAATTTATAATAAAAATTTAAAAATTATAAATAAATATAAGATAACGTGGTATGATGACAGTCGTTGATCTTCAGCTCCTCGGATAACCATGGACGAAGAAGTTACATGCTAGAAGTGCCGGACCTTTTAGGATAATTTCAAAGGTAATTAGTAATGCTTATGTGCTGGACCTCCTAAAGGTTTTAACTCAATCCTACATTTAATATAGAAGATCTAGTAGCCTTTGAGGGACCAGAGCTGAACCCTAATAATCACTTCAAAATGAGCCTATTGAGAACCACCAGTGAGATCCCCAGCCTCCCCCACTTCCAGATTTACCCTATTTACCTATTGCGGAAAAGGTTGAAGCTGTACTTGACGATGAAATCATTTCCATGAAGGAAGGCGGGCGCCACAGGTATTTGGGTTCGTTGGAAAGGGAAACCGGTGACTGAGGATACATGGATTTGATCGAGAGGAGTTATAGAGGGTTGGATCCAGATCTTTAGAGATGTACGAGAGCCCATAGATTTTCACTCGCGATGGGGATCGAGCTTTCTCCCACCTGGGGAGAATGATGAGGACATCGTCACCACCGGCCTCCCTCTTGGGAATTTCAAATTTGAAATTCAAATTTGTTTCCAAGAGGCATTGAAGACTTTCCTAAAATAGTTCCTTGATTTAAGGCTTTCATATTAATTGGATGTCAATTTGAATTTGAAATTCAAATTAATTCTAATTGATAGCCCCATTATTGGAAACTTTCCTTTATTTCAAAATCTGAATTTTAATTCAGATTTTATTAAATCTTTGATTAGTAATGTGGGCCCCACTCTACTTATGACAAATAATCTCCTCCTTCTCTCTATGTGTCCGGCCCCCTCATTGGGCATAATCTCTCTCTTATCTCATTAATAGCCCCCCTCATTAAGCCTCCCTAATTACCTCCCACAATTCCCTCTCATCTAATTTAATTCTCCCATTAAATTTGAATTTAAATTCAAATTCATCCCGCCAATTCCACATAATCTGAAATTTAATTTCAGATTTTCATTCTCTCTCTCCAAATTGATTTGGGATTTAATTAATCTTGCCACCTAGGCAAGTAAATGTCATTTACGTTTTACATCACAATGTCTTGAAATTTTTGATGCAGCAACAAAAACCAAACAAACCAAGCTGCTGGGGCAGGCATGGAATTGAATTTCTGACCAACAAATACAAATTAAGTCTAGCAAGATCCTCAACCAGATCGGGCCTTTAAAGAATAATTTAAAAACTCAAAGAGATTAAGTGGTCTGATCAGCAATTAGCCTATTTAGGTTTGTATTGGTCCATTTTTTCCATTGGACAATGAATATTGGTTCTAATATGCTATAGTCATGATGAACATGACAGTGGGGTTAACAATCAGAGGGCACTAAGTGACAAAGCATCCTTCATCACAGGATGGCAAGAGTAGACATGCATTTATACCAATCTAACCTATATTTCCCCGCTAAAGAAAATAGCCACCAACCATTAGGCCGATTGATGTATTACAAATATTTCTATAACTAGATTAATTATAAAATATCATGAATATCTTTTGTAAGTACATCATGAAACATCTCGAACCACTAGGCCACGATTTTAAGACTAGTTTTAATGATATTTATAATAAATTGAATCTTAAAAACTTGTTTTCGGCGACAATGACATATAGTTGTAAATTGTAAACCAAGCAATGCTAAGATAATCGATGGACAATAATATTTTATGATTATGAGATTAGGGCATCATGAAAAAAATTTATGATAGAAAAATAGTTTAGTTTTTAGTAAATCTGTTTCCTCTTTCCTAATTTCTTCTCCTTCCAGTTGACCATATTTACACATGCTATACTCATTTTTCCTCTACTTTGCCATCTCATGGCTATTTCTAGAAGCGTGATGAGAATAGAACAAGAAACATCTTAATTTCTTGTCCACTTGGTTTTGAACTTTCTACATGTTAGATTTGAAAAACCTCACATTCATTTCTTAAACATGAACCTCTTTTATATTGTACTAGAATAATCTTAGATTCAATTTCCTTACCAGATATGAGCCTCTATCGAATTATACTCCATATTGGTAGGTCTACTAGTCGACTAATTGTTCAAGTCGGATGGGAGACTTAATTCACATTAATAATGGTCTTTAATGCAGCGTTAAAATCCAAATAGGTTAAGTGATCTCATTATCAATTAGCCTATTTAGGTTTGTATTGGCCTGTTTTTGCAATTGGATAATGAAATGGCAAGCGCGCACATGACCTTTATACAAACTTACACATATTGCCAAGCTAAAGAAAAAAACCAACAAACACTAGCCCACTTCATGTCACTAGAACAAAGGGTGCATATTTAATATATATAAATAACATTTCAAACAATATTAATAAGTCAACTTTGCATAATATTTCCTCTAGGCAATATATATCATACATATAAATGATTCATGGTTATTATGGAAGGATTTTTTAAACAAACAAGAACATGTGCATGTGTGTGTCTAAATATGCATATACCACATATACATTCCAACGAGAATATGCATGTTCCTTAGTAAGTATTTGTTATGCCGGCCCCTCCGGGGCCGGCTGGACTGGTCCAACCCGGACCGGTCCACTGTTACTCCAGGCGGAGAAAACATGGGCGGGCGGAAACGTGAGGTCCACGTGGGCTCTTGGGGGGAGGTTTAGGAGGGAAATTTTGAATGTGAGGGCTGTTTTAGGAAGTTTATTATTGTCCTTTATGATTAATTTTGTATAGTTACAAGATTCGAATTATGCTTATGTTTAGACCACCGTCTACTTAGATAACATAATGGTTAAATGATGAGCAATTAAAGACTTTCTCTCATTATCGGTTCAAAGTTTGGCCAGGTTTTAAAACAGTGATTCGAAGGGACTTTGATGATGAATTCATCAATTGAATTGTTGAAATTTTGGATAAATCTTCGAATTTCTTTTCTTTTAGCTGCTTCCGAAGGTCTAAAACAGGTCAACCTTAAGCAAGAAGTCCAATGCATGAATTAGGTTTTTAAAGAAACAAAGTAAAAAAACAAATCAAGCTTTTGCTTACTTTAGACTTTGCAAACAATCAACGCATTGATTCACGTCAATGGTGTCAAACAAGGCTTGCCATGACCATTTCCATGCCCTCACTTGCCAATGGTAATATTACTTCAAGTGATAAACTAGAAAATATATTTAGCACTTCAATGATAGTTATCGAACTACTATTAGACATCCAATCTGACCATGAGAAGTTATGTTATCAAACCAAATATCCAGGGTTTCAGATTGTAAAAGAAAGACAGATAAACCCTTTCAAAGGTGGATCAAATTATAAGAATGATTTTATAGCCATAACAATAGAATTCACCCTTTAAAAGGTAGAAAACACAAGCAATGGGACTTGTTTTTTTCACCCACCTCAAAGTCCGTAGGATGGGATTTATTTATTATGGCATAAGGTTTGAACCCAAGACCTTGACAACTTCAAATGCATCTTACAAATCAGAATAACTTGCACCCTCACACAAAACAAGGGATTTGTTTATCCCCAAGGAGCATATAGAAATAGGAGAATCCTAAGCACACAGAATTGTTTATTAAATTTTTTAGTGAAAGGTACCTCGCCTCCTAGAAGAACGCAATCTGACTGCTTGCATCCATCAACAATCCCTTCAATGACCTACAAGACAAACAAATTCCTCGATCCAGTTCCATAGTTTCTAAGAAGTTGAGGATATTAATGGCATATAACAATTAAAATCTTCTCTGTTACCGTTTCAGCAAGATCAACATCAAGGTGACTTGTACCAAAATAATCAAGGAAGAATAATGGTTTAGCTCCTGAAGTAACTATGTCATTTACAGACATGGCCACCTGCAACAAACCATTAAAACTTTTAGTATTTCTAAAAGAAAACCAAAATCATACAATTTATCCAACATGCCTTACCAAATCAATCCCAATAGTGTCATGTATTCCAGTCTCAAATGCAAGTTTGAGCTTTGTTCCAACGCCATCAGTAGAAGCAACAAGGTAGGAATCCCCTGCAAAAGGAAATATGGACTTTTACCTTTTAGGAATATATAAGTCGGAGACCAAAAAGATCTAATTAATTACTCATATTTCTTTTAATTTAAAATGGGAAATTTTACATCTGCAATCAAAAGTTTTGTTAGGATACCAACCAAAACTAGTCCAATTACTTCTCCAATGGGATGCCTTCCAAATCATCTTCAGCTTAAAACAAGAACACCAACCCTATTTAACCAATAGGCTAACCAAGACTGGGCAATCAAACCACGAACTTAATTTTCCCTTCCCATCCAAAGAAGGAAGGGGAAAAAACAGACAAAATAGTATCTTAAATCTTGCCAATCGGAGAGAAGGGGACGGAGTCAAAACAGAACCAATATTCAAAGAATCATAGCTGATATCAACCATGGTGGCGTGTTTCAAAGGAAGGGACTTTGGGATGGCATAACAATAATAACTATACTGGGTGTTTAATGGGTTGTTGTGCTACTTTTGGTTATATACCAGGATAACATAATAACACAAGGGCCATTCAAATTTCCCCAATAAATATCTTCAAGTATAAAACTTCATACTCCCTAAATAACTATTTCAACAGAATCTTGGGGCAAATCAATAATAATTTTTTTTTTTTTTGCCAAAGCAAAATTTGAAATTTAGATCCAAGCGGCTCTTCCAACAGTGAGCAACTAGCCAAATCCATTGGTGGATCAAAAGGGGTGCCAAGAAGGGTTAAACAAACCAAGATTAGCTTTAGCCAACTTAAGAGTTAAGGCATGACAATCATACAAATCCATATGGATATAAACAAAGACTACAAAGGAGGAAGACAAACTTTATTAGACCTAGCCTACATGGATGTAGCTAGACCAAGTTGTACAAAAATTGTCATTCATTGCATGAAAATTATATGGGAGCATGATAAATTACATAGACAAATGAGCCAAATAACTTATTTTCTCTCTCCTCTCTTCCATGTAGCCATAATTTCTACAAAAATAATATTTTATTATACAAAAATAATATTTTATTATATTACTAAAATGTACATGAGAAAGCTAAATTATGTGGGAAATAGTAGCTAATGATATTAAGAATATTGCAAAAGAAGTGCTTGGAGTATCAAAAAGAAAATATCCTAAAAATAAAAAAAATTGGTAGTGGAATTAAAATGTGCAAGTAAAAATAAAAAATAAGAAGCTTTCTATAAAAATTGGTTTACATGTAAAAACTTGAAAAATTGGGAAAGATATAAAAATGTCTGTAAGGAGTCTAAGAAAGTAATATGTGATAGAAAGTATTTAGTTTTTAATGATTTATATAATAGATTAAATACTAAGGAGGGTAAAAGATGTATGTGCAAGTTATCCAAGCAAAAGGATAGGAGAAAGATTTAGTTTAAGTGAAGTGCATTAAGGATGAAGATCAACAAGTGCTTTTATTTGAAAAGAATATTCAACAAAGATGTATGAGGTATTTTGATAAGCTTTTCATTGACTTTAGTGACACTTAACAACCTAAATTAAAATAGAGATTTTTAATTTTATCGGCATATTAGTAAAACTGAAATTAGAGAGACTTTAAGGAAAATGAAGTATGGAAAAGCTGTTGGACCTGATAATATTCCAATAGAAGTGTGAAAATGCTTATAAGATAAAAGAATTTCTTGCCTTACAAAATTTTTCAATATTATTTTGAAGTCTAAAAAGATGTCAGATGAGTGGAGTGTGTTTATTCTTATTTTTAAGAATAAAGGTGATGCAAGAGTGTTCAAATTATAGAGGATTAATTTAATGCGGCATACTTTAAAACTTTGGGAGAGTTATTGAGCATAGGTTACGACGTGATACTAATATTTCTCAAAATCAAATTGGATTCATGATAGGTAGGTCTACTATGAAAGCTATACATTTATTGACAGGTTTAATGGAGAAGTATTGGGAGAATAAGGAAGATCTACATATAATATTTATTGATTTAGAGAAAGCTTATGATAAAGTTCTAAAAGAAGTGCTATGGAGAGTATTAGAAAAGAAAGCGATTAAAAATGCTTATACTCAAGTCATTAAGGATATGTATGCAGTTGTTATTACTTGTGTTCAAACACAAGGAGGTCAGACTAAGTATTTTCCTATTCAGTTGGATTACATTAAGGATTAGATGTAAGCCACAATCTTTTTTATTTAGTCATGGATGTTTGATAAGTGTAAATTGTGTATTATTTTTGTTATGTTAAATACGATGAAAATATATTATTTTAGTTATGTTTATATAGAAATTGTGCAAGAAAAAACTAAATTTATAAGTTTTGGGTAGTGTCGCAGCACCAATAAGGTTCATGTCGCGACGCCGTATTGATCAACACTGAATTGCTAATCTCAATGCGTCAGCACTGACCTTATCTATTTGCAAGTAGATTTGACTTATGCTAAAAAAAGGTCGAGGAAAACCTAAAAAGACTTGTTTAGGAAATATTAGAAATAAACTTTCTTTATTAGTTTTAAATGAGAATTTAAATCTTAATAGGATACAATGAAGAGAAAAGATTCATGTAGCCGACCCCACATAGTGGGATAAAGACTTGATGTTGTTGTTGTTGTTAAGAATGCTTATTCTATAAATAGTGCACAGAGTCATGTAATTCAAAAGGATGATAATGAAATTAAATATGGCATTTTTTGGCATCTTCTTTGAGGATCGATTCTTCATTTCTACTAACCATAGGATTTCTTCATGCTTACTTCATCTCTACTATCTATCCCCTTCATTAAGACATTCCTTATTACTACCTTATTTTTTAAATTATTTTATGGAAATTCAAGTGACAATTCAATTTTTCTACAAATACTCTATCTATCCCTCCAAGGTCCAACCCCTAATGGCTATCATTTACATCCATTTCAAAACAAATATCCGTGAAGTCTCTAACACTAGGCAAATCCCCATCACCATCTAGATGAAGCATAACGATGAGAAGACCAGCAAAATGCAATTAAAACTTAATGATGCCAGTGACCATAGGAAAGCACCACTTAATATAGTTGCATGTTGAAACTACTAAATCATCAAAAAACTGACAACACAAGCCATCGTTAAATTAAAGTTATAACATTGAAAAATAAGTACTTTTAATGTTTCAATCATTCTAATTCCATTTAAAGTTGACATAAATAAAGCTTTTGGCATGTTAGACATTCCATTCGAACCAAATACGTTAAATTGTCCGATATATTTGAGTTAAAAATGGCTCAGTTCAATATTTAGATGGCCATCAGGGAGAGCCAAGAAATTCATTGATTTTGTAAGCTCTAAGTAAAAATACACGAGCAATTTAGGGAACAATAAGAGGAACCCCTTATATACAAATGCATACTGGGAAAACATTGAACCTCAGGAAGCCTTTTACTCAAACAATCCAAATTCTAAAAACGAACCTGCATAGTCATATTGAATACAGAAAGAGTATAAGAAAACAACTTCTGCATGGGAGTTAAAACATTTAGTCCACCAAGTTTTGATTCCGCATTCATAAATTAAATCCTCCGGACAAGCACAATAAATTAAAGCCATGAATCAAGATTGAACGAATAAATTCATAAATCACAAGGATGAACCTTACCTTCTTCTATTACTTCAACCTAACAATCCTCGTAGTCGGCAATTTTTTTCCTCTTTTCTTGTCCGGTAATTCTCATGTACATGATTTAAAATTGTGCAATTGAGTATTTAGGCGTTTTTCTCTCGTGAGGTGAGGCACAAACCTTAAGGCGTTTTGAGACGTAAGCCTCAAAATCCAAAAATTGCGCAAAGTCAAAATGATAAATTTTTATATACTAATGACTAATCTAATAATATAAAACATAAAAGAGCACAAGATATGAAGTGTCAAGTAATAAATTGTTTGAAATTAAAGTGAAATCCAAACATCATAATAATAAGACAACATAAATATAGTTCAACTCAAATTCTATCTTTCCCAAATCCCAATATCTTGTTCATTAGCATGTAATTCAAAAAATAAATAGCAATGAAATAACAACTCAGAAGTCATCAACACTGTCACCGCTAAGGGGTCTTCATTTGAATCATCGTTATGATGAACTGCTATCTCCCCTTCCTTATCTCCTATGAAGTCCAATGTCTCCCAATCAGCTCCTTCCTTTATATGAGTTATCTTCATGTTCCCTAAATATTTTTGAACAATATCAAGATGAGTAATAACTTGAATTATGGAGGTCATGGATGTTCTCACTAGACATTTGCAAGATGATGTACCTTGGTGTATGCTTTTTGCTGATGATATTCTCCTTGTTGATAAGACTAGTGAGGGAGTTGAAGGTAAACTTGACCACTACGTGGAGTATAAGAAAACTATGTTATTTATATAACTTTTTTCTATTTGTTCTTGAGTCGTGGTGGATGCAGATGCTCTATGACTATTAAATAAATCAATATTTAAATTTTCCTCACGTAATTCAGACGGTAATATCTCCACTTCATCATATACAAACCACTTATCATCAGATGTCATATCCTCACAAATCAAAGGATCTTAGTCATCCTTTAACCCTTTTTTTTCTTCAAGTTCATGTCTTTAAGTCTCCTATTGTGCATAATGTTTACTAGTGAATTCATCCTCAATGTTCACAAATGATTTCTCCTTTTTGTATTTACTTGGTTATAGGTGCCCCAATTTCATTCACATCTAGGAGAAGAACATGTTAATCCCAAAACATTCACAGCAAAACCCTATAATTCTGGAGTGTCATCAACAAATTGAATACATCACTCAACTAAGATTTATATAAATGAGTATAGTCAGTACTCAGAGAACAACTTTAAATAAATGAGTATAATAATAAATGAAATTACCTGGATATTGTTTGAAAATAGTGTCATTTGTATGCTATAATTCAAAAAAGCCTTGTTTATTCCTAAAAGGTACTAATTGCATATCAGCATTTGATATTTTAGTTGCATCACCTATCAGTCAATCCATGCAATGATATAATCCCAATTTTATCTCAAGATTTGTAGATTTATTCTCTGCATATTAATACTGAGGGTTCAAGCAATAGTCTGCTACTTACAAGTGTCGGTGAAGTTGTAGCTCTCACGTATCATCAATAATATTCTAATTTTTTCTATAGCTTCGCTCTTCGCCCCCTAAGCTGTAGGCAATCATTTCTCTAGCTTCATTTATAGCATTATAGATGAAATCATGAAACCCATAGCAGATTTTTTCTCTGCATCCATCATCCTTAAAACTTATACTAATGATCTAGTGGTTATGATGGCGTACAAGAGACTTTGCCAAAATTTGTCATTTAAAACAATATTTTTGACCTCTTTCATTTCAAGTTTATTTGCACATGCATAACTCAACCATTGTATGGAGGTAAACATATACTCCAGAGGTTATCTAGCATCTAACATACTCTATAATAACAAGTAAACAGTGGAAAATCTTCAGAATTTCTTTTTTTTGAAAATTTTCTCATAAGAGTAAAAACTTAAAAATAGTTGTAAATGGACTTAGTTATCTTCTTTGCTTTAGTAAGCACATTCTTGTATTGAGGCAACTCCCCAAGCTTCTTAAAAATGAGATCTATGCAATGTGCAGCACATGAAGTCTGATACAAATATTTCCTCTTCTCCATAAGTTTTTTTTTCTTGCAGGCTTGTAAGCACTGACATTATCTGTTACTAATTGTATTACTAAATATTCTACAACCTCCTCAACATCACTGTCTAATAATCCAAAGATGAACACAACATCCTTGACCTGATCAGATGCTTCAATTAACCTCAAAAATACAATATCGTAAAGATTATTAATTAGCATATTTATTAAACTTTTATTCTTCATATCTAACCAATCATTTGACATAATAGTTACACATATTTGGGCTCAAGACCTCTTAATTTTTTTGATATTACTTTCTGTATTATCCAACTCCTTCAAAATCCATGTTCTCAAATCATATGAACCCTCTCCAATATGCTCCAATTGACCGAATTATGTTATAATAACCAGGCGATGTTGCAACATTAAATGAGATTGCATTTTCATAGAAGAATCTGTCTATATTCTTACATAAACTTTTTTGTGCCACCCTAGCATTCTCTGGGGCCATCCTCTGTGTAGTAGGAGGCCTATTCTCTGATGTTTGCACCATGTAATAATCCATGGGACCCCTTGCACTCCTAGAAGATATGAGATTCATTGAAGAAGATGAATCTCGACCGCTACGCTCACTACCGTAGTAGGAGCCAACATTAACTCTATCCTCAAACTATTTCTGTACAAGATGTTTTGACATAATAGACTTATTAATGTATGTTTTTATCTTCTCCCTAACTGTATCAGGCACTTTAGCGCATGGTGCAACATTCTTGTGGGACCTAGAAAGGTGCTTCATCCTAGTCACACCACTCTTCACTATTTTGTCACAGTAATTATATTTCAAATATACGTATGATTTGTCATTGCCTTCTACATCCACTTAAGTGCTATATTTTCATGATGAATCCTTCCTATGACCTGATACGGCTTTATCTCTACTTCTGACCATCATTTACCAAAACCTACAATTAAATATTAAACCTTCACATTTATCGTAAATTAAATTTAGAGCAAATGGAGTTAATGATGGATCCTTCCTAAGAAATACAAAGCTGACACTTGAACCACCTATAGATGCAAACTATAGAGGTTCACTCACTGAAAACAAAATGTTTTAGCAAGGTCTAGTATAGAAGCAACATTTAAAGAATTATACAAGGCGTATGTGAGTTGGTGTAATTAAAAAATACCCTTAAAGTGGGAAAACCTTATGGAACTCTATTGTGATAATAATCAAGCAATAAATAGTGCACACAATCTAGTGCAACATGCTGAAATGAAACAAGTTGAATATATTAAGTGAAGAAACAAATAAAAATAAAAAATGTCACTGAAAAAAATCATTCTAATCAATGGATAAACATGCATAACAAGCAACAATCTACAAAGTAAATTATGCCAAAAAGCACCCTATAAGACTTGGCTAATAGTTATGTGCAACACTTGAAGATCACTTGATAATTACTTGAATTTTAAGCATCATATATATAGACAACAATCTAGCTTAACAATTAAATAAAATTATTAAACCGATAAACTAGGCTTGAATCAACTCAAAATTCTAATTGTAATCAATCACTTCAGCTTACACTCGAATTCACGAAAATCATGTAAGCACAACAATTATTTTAAGTGAAGAAACAATGAAGGTTTTAGGCCGAACTCAAGTCGAAGTCGCAGTCAAACGCACACGCAAAAGAAGAGGAAGGCAACCGAACCCCAACAAGAGGTCATGAAGGTAGGCAAAGTCAAAGTCGAACACACATGCAAGCGAAGTCGGAGCTAACGGACGAAGTTGAACCAGCGTGCGAAGAAAATAAGAAAGATTAGGTTTAGGATTTTTTTAGAATACCTTTTAAGAGGCGAACGCATCGTCGAAATGAGGTGAGGGCGCGCCTCAGTTTAATTGAGGCGTATGCCTCATAATTCAGGTTCAAGGCGTGCGCCTTGACGCAAAAATGGCTCGATATGCACTGAAGTGTGCCTCCTGTTGCGCAATTTTAAACCATGCTCGCGTATCTATATTTTATTTTTAAAAGATAGAAATCCAACTCAAACATTTTATATAAAGCAGGCATAAGATAGTTACGAATTTTATGAAGAGTCATTCAAGAGGACAAATGGAATGCATGAATGATTTCTTTCAAGAAAGGAAAAATAGCATGAGAAGTAAGGATAGAACTCTTGTCCTCATAATTAGGAGCTAAGGTATGAACCACTAGGCCAAGACCATATTTATCTATGTGTAGTCTCGCATATATATTTGCATTCTATAGACAAAATTAATTTTAAGAACATATAAATTCAAAAACTACCATAAGTTATCAAAATTCAAAGGAAAAAAAGGCCAACCTACAAACTTCATCAATCAACAGCATAAAAACCCAATTTTTTATGCATAGCCATAAAAAAGTTCTAATGCAAACAATAGCTAAACATATAAAACAACATACAGAAACAAGTGAGAAATGTTGAAATTACATAGAATTACCCAAAGGAAATAGGCCACCGAATCCGCCAATTCCCGGTGTCATCTTAGCGATCCTCCGAACTAGCTCAGTCCCGGCATCAATGTCAACCCCTGCATCCTTATATGTAAGACCCTTCCTTCCATTGTTGCTGGTCGAGCAAGAGATTCTGCCGCCGTTCATCTTAAGAATACTGCGTGGGAGCCGAATCTCGCTCGCGGGTTTTGCATAGAACACTGGAAGCTTCGAGCATGATGGTCTTCGAGACGCCACCACACTTCCGTGGAGGCGCTCAGCTCTCGCCACCGCTGCTCCCGAGCTGGCGTTCATTGAGGAAGAAGAGGGTGAGAGGTTTTTAAGTTCAAGAAAGGGAAAGCGAATGTTTTGGGGCTTGTGAAAGAGGAGATAGAACTGCCGGATTATCTTTCAAAGGTTGTAGACGGCAGCTATTTCGCGGCGCTCCGGAAAGAGGAGGTAGAACTGCCGTCGATTATCTTTCGATGGTTGTTGACGGCTGATATTTCGCCGTGTTAAACTTAGAGTAAGTAGGCTGCAAAAAAACCTAGAGTTTGGCAAGCTACTCGCGGCGACTCGATAAAAGCTCGCTCAAACGAGTTTAAGCATTTTTTATAAATACTCAATAGCTTGAACAACTTATTCGTTTATGTTCATGAATATTATGTTTAATGTTTGTGAACAAGCTCATTAAGAAGCTTGATTAGAGGTCTATTAAGAAGCTCTATTATAATTATATTATAATTTTTAAAAATAGATATTTTTAAATTTAATAATTTAATAATTTATTTGTACTAATCCTATCTAGAATTATTTAATAATTTATTTTTACTTCCCGCATCCCCTTAAATAACGAACAATCTGCTTTATGAACAAATATAAGATGAATCATATACTCGCGGCGACTCGATAAAAGCTCCTCAAACGAGTTTAAACATTTTTTATAAGGTAAATTTACATACATATCACTTTGTAACATTCTATTTGCATATCTAATATCTAAAATTTTAATATTACATGCATACCACCCTATGTTATTTAAATATCAAATATATCACTTATATTTCTTTCCCACCACTCACATATTTCATTTCTATCACTCATATTTGATATAAAAATGAACTATGAGTGGTATGTATGTAATATTAAAGTTTCAAGTGTTAAATATGTAAATAGAGTAGTATAAAGTGGTATGTATATAAATCTCCCTTTTTATAAATACTCAATATTTAAATCGAGCTTGAACAACTTATTCATTTATGTTCATCAACACTTGTGAACAAGCTCATTAAGAAGTTTGATTAGAGGTCTATTAAGAAGCTCTATTAGAACTATATTATAGATTTAAAAAATAGATATTTTTAAATTTAATAATTTATTTTTACTAATCTTGTCTAAAATTATTTAATAATTTATTTTTACTCCCCGCACCCCCTTAAATCACAAACAACCCGCTCTATGAACAAATATAAGATGAGTAATAGATTATTTGTTAGTGAACGAACTCATTTTATAGCTCGAAAACACTAATTAGATATGTTCATAAACGATTTCGTTTGATAGTTCAAGAATATTCATTAGTTAAGTTCGTGAATAAGCTTGTTTGATAGTTTAAAAAACTTTATTATATATGTTCACGAACATGCTATATATAATTATTTCTTAGAAGGCTTGATAAGGTTTGTTTGTTAAGTTTATGTAAATCTAGAAGTGGAGTTTATTTGTAGCTCCGTAAGGCTCGTTTGTTTAAAATTAGATAAGCATAAAATGAATCGAACATGAACCAAACATTAACACCCATCAATTTTAACGAACCAAACTTGAGCACAATAAAAAAAGCTCAAATTGAACTTGAACAAGATGATAATAAATGAACTCAAATATGAACACACGCATACTTAACTCGGCTCAATTCATTTGCAGCCCTAGAAGCAAGTTGTAAAAAACTGATTGGAGATAGAAGAAGGGAAAAAAAGATGGGTTCAAGGCTAAATGATTGGATTAGGTTTAATCGGATCAAATTGGAAAACGTGATAAAGCTTATGGTTATACCTTATATCTTAGTAAATTATGGGAACTTAACGATATGGTTTTTGAGACTAGTTTGATTGAGTTGAGCTAAGTTGGAATTGAATATAGTTTGTTTAATCAACGAGCTGGCCTTCTCATTCACATAAAGCTTGATTAGTGTTTAGTGAATGTCCATTGTCTTGATAAGTTCCCGCATTCTTATTATAGGGCGAACAACTCCAGTTACTCTGATCATTCTCCCATTATTTTACTAAACCCCGTAGATGAGAATTCTAGGCACAGATTCATGTTTAAAGCTTATTGGATGCAATTCCATCCATTTTGGTCGATTCTTATCAATGTTTTGAATGTTAAAATATGGGGCAATCCAATTTCAATTTTGTATCAATATCTGCTGGCACTTAAAGATGATGTCAAGCTTGAGAAGTAGTCTCCTTCTTCCTTCTTAGAGAGTTCTTTGAATAATTTGAAAAACCAGCAATTAGAATTATTATCTCTGCTTGATAAGGATCCCTTAAATCAATCTCTTAATGCCACTTTAGTTGAGTGTAATGATAAGTTGGTCTTTTGTGCTGCTTCATGGTCCTCTTGGATAAGGCAGACCATGGAAAAATCCAATTAGTTATCCCAGGGTGAGGATAATTTGAAGTTTCTTTATGCAAAAATCAAGATATTGGGTAATTACAATAAGATTAAAGAGATATCTACTAAAGACCGTTCTTTTTCTTCTTCCCCTGAAATTTCTAATACTCTTATTAAATATTTCTCCTCTCTTTTATAACTCTGTTCATCACTACAATTCTGATATCACATCCATTGATCTAGGTCCTACTTTGAATCCCAACAAGGCTAACTTGTTGATATACCCTATTATTGATGAGGACACTAAAGAAATTGCTTTTTTCCTCACCAGCCTCTTCTACCCCTGGACCAAACATGCACTCTTTTAAATTTTATAGAAAAACTTGGATCCTTATTAGGGGACAAGTGTGCAAGGCTATCAAATACTTCTCCCGAAATGCTTATCTACCTAAAATAGTTAAGGCTACTGCCATTACCTTAATTCCAAAACTCAATCATGCCATTAATGTTATGGATTACAGACCAATGGGTGGCGCGGTCAAAAGGCATTTTGTGCTAAATTGGATTTCTAAACAGCATTTGATTCAATATCTAGGGAGTTCATATTAGGGAGACTTTAACTTAAGGGTATACCTTTGCAATTTATTTCTTGGATTAGATCTTGTATTTCAAATGTGGATTTCTCTATTTTGCTTAGTGGTAGGATGAATGGTTATTTCTCCTCTTCCTCCAGCCTGAGACAGGAATGCCCCTTATCTCCAAGTCTTTTTTTACTTTGGCATAAATGATCTTTCTTCTTTACTATAGTCTGCTTCCTCGCCAAATATTTTTGTGGCATCACTATTAAGAGCCTTAATTTTACTCATCTGCTTTATGCTAATGATCTATTGATGTTTACAAAAGAAACTTTATATAATGTATTTGCACTTAATTGCATTATATATGCCTTCACCTCCTACTATGGCCTCTAAATTAACTACTCCAAAAGTTCTATTATCCACTCTATTTATACTCCTCAAGTGATTAACATTTGTAATTTGTTACATATTCCTTTACCTGGTGAGTTCTTCATCTATTTGGCTCTTCCTATCTCTCCTAAAAGGCTCCATATCTCCCATTTCAATTTATAAACTAACAAAATTGCATTTTTACTCTCGGGGTGGAAGGCATGTTTGCTCTATTTTATAGGTAGGTTGCAATTTTAAAGTTTACTATTTTGAATTATATATCTTATTGGATTATAGGATCTATAATTCTAAAAACTTGTATTAGGCTTATTGAAAAAAGGTCGGCAAAATTTCTTTTACATGGTGATTCTACCTGTAAGAAAATGCATTTTGATTCTAAACGGCATTTGATTCAATATATAGGGAGTTCATATTAGGGAGACTTTAACTTAAGGGTATACCTTTGCAATTTATTTCTTGGATTAGATCTTGTATTTCAAATGTGGATTTCTCTATTTTGCTTAGTGGTAGGATGAATGGTTATTTCTCCTCTTCCTCCAGCCTGAGACAGGAATGCCCCTTATCTCCAAGTCTTTTTTTACTTTGGCATAAATGATCTTTCTTCTTTACTATAGTCTGCTTCCTCGCCAAATATTTTTGTGGCATCACTATTAAGAGCCTTAATTTTACTCATCTGCTTTATGCTAATGATCTATTGATGTTTACAAAAGAAACTTTATATAATGTATTTGCACTTAATTGCATTATATATGCCTTCACCTCCTACTATGGCCTCTAAATTAACTACTCCAAAAGTTCTATTATCCACTCTATTTATACTCCTCAAGTGATTAACATTTGTAATTTGTTACATATTCCTTTACCTGGTGAGTTCTTCATCTATTTGGCTCTTCCTATCTCTCCTAAAAGGCTCCATATCTCCCATTTCAATTTATGAACTAACAAAATTGCCTTTTTACTCTCGGGGTGGAAGGCATGTTTGCTCTATTTTGCATGTAGGTTGCAATTTTAAAGATTACTATTTTGAATTATATATCTTATTGGATTATAGGATCTATAATTCTAAAAACTTGTATTAGGCTTATTGAAAAAAGGTCGGCAAAATTTCTTTTACATGGTGATTCTACCTGTAAGAAAATGCATTTTGATTCTAAACGGCATTTGATTCAATATATAGGGAGTTCATATTAGGGAGACTTTAACTTAAGGGTATACCTTTGCAATTTATTTCTTGGATTAGATCTTGTATTTCAAATGTGGATTTCTCTATTTTGCTTAATGGTAGGATGAATGGTTATTTCTCCTCTTCCTCCAGCCTGAGACAGGAATGCCCCTTATCTCCAAGTCTTTTTTACTTTGGCATAAATGATCTTTCTTCTTTACTATAGTCTGCTTCCTCGCCAAATATTTTTGTGGCATCACTATTAAGAGCCTTAATTTTACTCATCTGCTTTATGCTAATGATCTATTGATGTTTACAAAAGAAACTTTATATAATGTATTTGCACTTAATTGCATTATATATGCCTTCACCTCCTACTATGGCCTCTAAATTAACTACTCCAAAAGTTCTATTATCCACTCTATTTATACTCCTCAAGTGATTAACATTTGTAATTTGTTACATATTCCTTTACCTGGTGAGTTCTTCATCTATTTGGCTCTTCCTATCTCTCCTAAAAGGCTCCATATCTCCCATTTCAATTTATAAACTAACAAAATTGCATTTTTACTCTCGGGGTGGAAGGCATGTTTGCTCTATTTTATAGGTAGGTTGCAATTTTAAAGTTTACTATTTTGAATTATATATCTTATTGGATTATAGGATCTATAATTCTAAAAACTTGTATTAGGCTTATTGAAAAAAGGTCGGCAAAATTTCTTTTACATGGTGATTCTACCTGTAAGAAAATGCATTTTGATTCTAAACGGCATTTGATTCAATATATAGGGAGTTCATATTAGGGAGACTTTAACTTAAGGGTATACCTTTGCAATTTATTTCTTGGATTAGATCTTGTATTTCAAATGTGGATTTCTCTATTTTGCTTAATGGTAGGATGAATGGTTATTTCTCCTCTTCCTCCAGCCTGAGACAGGAATGCCCCTTATCTCCAAGTCTTTTTTACTTTGGCATAAATGATCTTTCTTCTTTACTGTAGCCCGCTTCCTCGCCCACTATTTTTGTGGCATCACTATTAAGAGCCTCAACTTTACTCATCTGCTTTATGCTAATGATCTATTGATTTTTACAAAAGCAACTTTATATAATGTATTTGCACTTAATTGCATTATATATGCCTTCACCTCCTACTATGGCCTCTAAATTAACTACTCCAAAAGTTCTATTATCCACTCTATTTATACTCCTCAAGTGATTAACATTTGTAATTTGTTACATATTCCTTTACCTGGTGAGTTCTTCATCTATTTGGCTCTTCCTATCTCTCCTAAAAGGCTCCATATCTCCCATTTCAATTTATAAACTAACAAAATTGCATTTTTACTCTCGGGGTGGAAGGCATGTTTGCTCTATTTTGCATGTAGGTTGCAATTTTAAAGATTACTATTTTGAATTATATATCTTATTGGATTATAGGATCTATAATTCTAAAAACTTGTATTAGGCTTATTGAAAAAAGGTCGGCAAAATTTCTTTTACATGGTGATTCTACCTGTAAGAAAATGCATTTTGATTCTAAACGGCATTTGATTCAATATATAGGGAGTTCATATTAGGGAGACTTTAACTTAAGGGTATACCTTTGCAATTTATTTCTTGGATTAGATCTTGTATTTCAAATGTGGATTTCTCTATTTTGCTTAATGGTAGGATGAATGGTTATTTCTCCTCTTCCTCCAGCCTGAGACAGGAATGCCCCTTATCTCCAAGTCTTTTTTACTTTGGCATAAATGATCTTTCTTCTTTACTATAGTCTGCTTCCTCGCCAAATATTTTTGTGGCATCACTATTAAGAGCCTTAATTTTACTCATCTGCTTTATGCTAATGATCTATTGATGTTTACAAAAGAAACTTTATATAATGTATTTGCACTTAATTGCATTATATATGCCTTCACCTCCTACTATGGCCTCTAAATTAACTACTCCAAAAGTTCTATTATCCACTCTATTTATACTCCTCAAGTGATTAACATTTGTAATTTGTTACATATTCCTTTACCTGGTGAGTTCTTCATCTATTTGGCTCTTCCTATCTCTCCTAAAAGGCTCCATATCTCCCATTTCAATTTATAAACTAACAAAATTGCATTTTTACTCTCGGGGTGGAAGGCATGTTTGCTCTATTTTATAGGTAGGTTGCAATTTTAAAGTTTACTATTTTGAATTATATATCTTATTGGATTATAGGATCTATAATTCTAAAAACTTGTATTAGGCTTATTGAAAAAAGGTCGGCAAAATTTCTTTTACATGGTGATTCTACCTGTAAGAAAATGCATTTTGATTCTAAACGGCATTTGATTCAATATATAGGGAGTTCATATTAGGGAGACTTTAACTAATCGGACAATTTTTCAAAATCGAGACTAGTTCACTGATTGACCAGTTGAACTAGCTATTAAAATTAGTTCTCGCTGGTTTGATGTTGGACCAATTTTTCATGAGGCCAAATGAACGGTTCAGGACTTTGTTGGTCGAGCTGATTGGTCCGATCCGATTTTTCAAACCATGCTTAGGAGAGTATAATGAATAAATAGCTCTCTGGCACTCAATATTTCATTTGTTAAGGGTTAAATAATGTTCCATTACACAATAAAAAAATGACATGTAATTGATATAGCTTTATATTTTTTTTAAGTGTTTCTTATTTGAAAATATGTCAATTATTATTAATTTTATTTTTTTATAAACTTTAAATATAAAAATCATTAAATTGTTGATGTCATTCAATTTTGAGAAATATTAAAGAACTTATCATACGAAGACGATAAAATTTTGTAATTTAGATAGCTTTTTTTTAAGTGTATTATATTTGAAAATACATTATTTGCTATTATTTTTATATAAGCTCTAAATGCAAAAATTATTAAATTGATGTCATCATTCAATTATGAGACAAAATAATTAAAGAACTTATACCCAGATGATATAAAGTTATATTTTAATATCTATGTCGGATTCAAATTTGTCTGTGAATGACACCCAACATTACTAGTTGATGAACTATATGAGGAATGCCCTAGAACCTGCATGAGAATAGAAAGAAAATAGCTAACTAGAAAAATTTTCAATAGAAATACTCAAGTTGCTCAAAAACTTAGTTAGTCAAAAGATTTAAAATGTTTATTTTCACTCTTTATTTATAGGAATCTAAGGGTTACAGAAAACTAAATATCATAAAAGAAATACTGCTCCTACTTTTATTATCAAGAGGCTTAGTATTTACTTATTTGTTGCTTCAACCTACCCATTATTTTATGGGTTGTGGTCCTTGTGGATTGAGGTGAACTTGAGGAAACTTCCCTATGATTGGTATAAGTCCTTTAATCTCTTGTCAACAAATTCAAGCCCATTTCCTATGATGATGGTGAGAGGCACATTATATCTACATATTATAATAGTCCATACAAATTTTTTGAAGATAGTGGAGGTCATCTTAACAAGTGCTTTAGCTTTAATCCACCTGGTGAAATAGTACAACATGAATAATATGAATCTTCTCTACACATTGAAAGTTGGGAATATTCCTAGTAAATCCATTCCTCACATTATAAATGGTTGTGGGCTACTGATGGGATATTGCTTGTGAGAGGGTTACAATTACATGGGAGTAAACTTCTAACATTGAGGGCACCTCCTTGTGAATTCCTCTGTATCCTTCCTTAGAGTGAGCCAAAAATGCACTTTAGGTTTAGCAAAGTTGTCAATCTTCAAAATAATTCTATTCCAATTATTAAGTAGTTGGTTGCTCTTATTTTAAATCTCATTTTGTCACCTACTTAAATACTTATCATTCGTATCTTTGAATATACCAAAATGGGATATATCTATCTAAGTTGTTTGGTTGATAGTCTCTATTAGCATGATTTCTTCCTACTTAATTATGGGCCCTATGATCCTCATTAGTTGTTACCCATTAGGTATTTATTGTTCAGAGAGAAGGTCGGCAAGTTGGTTTTGCTTCTTGCGAATTTGAGTTATTATAAAATACTATAACTTGCTACTTTCTGCCATCACTTTGAAGATAAACTTTTGTAGAATTTTATCCCTCACTTTGTACTCATTATTTGTTTAATTTAACATCAATTTTGAATTTGAGTGTATAATTAGTTGAGTTTCCCCTATTCTTGTAATGAGTAGGGTGTTACCTCAATATCAGTGTTAGGGTTGAGTCGACCAAGCAAGGTGAGTTTTGAAATCAAAAGAATGTGATGTCATGTATAACTCATCTGAAGCATGTCTAACAAAAACATAAATTTTCAAAATGGCCTATATTTGCAAAATAAAAACAATCAACATGTTTGAAGCAACACAAATAGCTAAGATTGACACCCATACTGATTGGGGTCATCAATCGACAAAAATTTAAATTGTGTGCATAATTTGAGGTGATGAGGTGCATGAAAGATAACGATGATGTGGCGACCAAGTCTAAGCACAATTTGTAAAAAAAAAAAATATATCATATAATTAATAATAATAATAATAAAGAGAGAGGAATAAACAAGAGAAAAAAATTCCTAAAATATCCATCATCCCACTTAAGCCCACTCACATAACTTCCTCACACTCACTCCAACTGAACCCTCATCCCTTTCACACACACTCACAGTCTTCTTCCTCAAACCCACCCAAAATCCTAACCCTAAAATTCTGATTTCTCTCTCTACATTCCTCAAATCCCACAACCCCCTTCATAAAAAACATTCCTCTACACATCCTCCATTAAAAGGCCCCATCCCATTCCACTATTTTTCTCTAGACATAGAGAGAGAAATTCCATGAAAATTCTTTTCAAATACTTCCTCCGTCACTCTTTACACCACCCTCTCACCTTAAAATCTTTATCTTCCTTCTTAGAGAGAAAAATAATTTCTCTCTCTCTTTATCTCTCTAAAATTTGAGAGAGAGAGGGGAAGATTTTCTCTCACTAACACCACTCCCCACACCAATACAACCCTCTTACACATCCTCCACCAAAAAGCCCATTCATACTTCACTTTTTCTCTCTAGGTCTAGAGAGAAAATTTTCTCTCCAAAAAGTGAAATTTCATAAAAGCTTTTCCTAAACACGGAGAGGCCGGGTAGCAATCAATGGAATTTTTGGAACCCAAAAAGAATATATACAAATTTTCCAGAAATCAAATAGTATATTGTCCAAAACGGGTGACGAGTTATATGATAACCCTCCGTAATATTCATATTTCCAAATTGTTTTATTTTATCTTTTCTTGAGGATTTTTAAAATCTACAATTCAAGACCCGCATTGATACTAATTGAACTGCACACGGCACACCAAGAGGGGGGTGAATTGAGATTTTTAAAATTTTCTTTAATACAAAAACTCTTTTTGATATTTTCAAAGAAATTAAATCACCTAATACGGAAGCTAATAAATGTAATAACAATCACAATGATGATATTAATTCAATATAATTAATCTACTACCAAACACAACATTCTCAACATGAATTTTTCAAAAAAAAATTAATTCATAAAAAATTAAAATGCTAAAATAAAAGTGTGTAAAAGAAAAATAGAATGAGTACATCATAATTTTATAGTGGTTCGAGTATTGTACTAAAAACTATAGTCTCTCTTCTTTAACCCCCGCAGTTAGGTGGAGAAGCCCTTACAATATTTTCACCAACCTGATGCAGCAGAGAATCATGCTCGTTTTTCACCCTCCTAATGAAGGCAGAGAACATCGACTCATTTTTCACCCTCCTAGTAAAGGCAGAAAACTTAGCACTCCTTTTTCATCCTCCTGGAAAAAGTAGAGAATCTTGAAAATCTTTGGCCTTAAAGTTCTTCCTATAGCTGCCCAATAAACCAAGCAAGACACTTGGAGGAAACAAGGTAAAAGCTTGCTCTGAGCAATTGTGTAGAATCTCTTCACACTCCTCCCTCACGTACAACCACTCACTTCTCCTTCCCAAAACTTTTAATAATCTCTCTCAAAACTCTCTATTCAAAAAATACAATAGCTAAAAACTCTCAAAGAGTCTCTTAAGATAGTATTTAAACAAGCTTAAAAAAAAAAAACCTAATTTTTCAATTTGGATGACATTGTTCGTGCAGTAGATAAAGGATCGTACAAGATAATTAGTTTAAAATATTGGGTTTTTTTTTCAGTAAAATGGAAGAGTTGTGGGATGAAATGTTTAATTTCTATGTACTTGTTATACGGTATGATTAGTTCAATTTCATTCAATTCATACAGGACAATCACCGAGACAATTAGATATCACTCTATCAAACGTCTAGTACGAATTACATCATACTATACATTTATTTCAAAGGTCAATCTTTCGTCTAGTAAGATTGACATCATATTGTATGATTAGTTAAGCATTAATATTTCGTCCAATATGATATCCAAGATGATTGAATTTCATCTCGATCAATCGTCTTGTATGATTTACCATATTTATTGAAACTTGATTTAATTAACTAATCATGGAGATTAATTTAAATAAATTTTCAAATATCATATAGTACGATATGGATCATATAGTACGATCAGTTAAAAGAAACTAAATTTTAAAAACTTTTTTAAACCATTTGGCGGTAAGGATTTCTGTAATAATCATATTGTACAATGTGATCTGGATCATATAGCATGATTAGTTTAAATTTATTAATTAAAAAATAGCCAATTTAAATCGATTTAAAATCAATTGATCGTACAATACAATTAGGATCGTATAGCATGATTAGTTCAAAAAAATTTAAAATTTAGTTTCTCGGTCCCTTATTAGTGTGTGTACGGTCACCAAGTTTAAAATCCACCTTAAACAAGACTTTGACTCAAGAAATATATTTAAAAAATTAAATAAAAAATACAAACTCTTGAAAAAATATAAACTTATTCTATTCAAGCTTGAGTTGATCACTTTGCACGATATACGGAAGACCTGAAATGTTAGTGCATGAAAATAAATATCCAATAATAATAAAAGGAGAAAACATGATAGACAAATAAATAATATTTTTTATCATTAAAATCACAAGATCGGGGTCTAGATTTGCAACAAATTTTGCTTATTTTACTCTCTCACTTTTATTGCTATGAATAATGAGTCTCTTGTAATGAGTAAGATTAACATTACATTGCATGTTGAAAGATTTATATACATAAGTGTATGATTGAACTAAAGATTGACTTAATACAATGAATGATAAGTCAATGATCAATACTATTTTGAAAATTATTGAATGAATTTAAGTTTATTTACTAATTTTGAATCTCATTAATTTATTTTAGAAAATTTACGAATTGAATTTGCTTTTATTTTTTAAATTTATTTATTTATACTCATGAAAATATTTAGGGTGATATTTATTCAAGATGGGTAGATTATAACAACATGAAAATATGAAAAGTATTTTAAAATAAAAATAAAAATTTCTATTTGAACTTAAACTGCTTTAGCACTATTCTTGATATCATTGCGGTGTTAAGCTTGAGAGTAGAATGGCACGAGAAATCATCATCGCGGCATTAGAGTCTCTGTTCTATAGTAATTCTAGATTTAACATGTGGCACTATGACACTGGGTCAGAACACTGGTCATTAAGCCACTAATAATATTTTTATATATTTTTTATTCTAAATCCTAAGCACAAACTAACATCAATCATTCTGGCTCCCTATTTGCGCTTAGCATGCCATAGAAGAAGAGAGGGAAAGAGAGAGAAAGTTGTGTTTTGTTCATTTTAGTTTGTTGCTTTAGTTATAAAAAGTCTTCTGATCGTTACAAGTAACGTGAATCCTACTATGATTTTCAATAATTTTGATATTGATAAATTTAATCTCTTAAATTGATAAAAACGTATTTTCTTCATATTTATTGAACTTTTATTGTGTAACCTTTTATATATGATAGATGTGATCTTCTCGAACTTTTTTTTACTATAATATTATTGAATTTTACATGTTAAAATATAAATTATGATTTTTTTAGTGCTTTAAACTAATATACAAAATTTTTTGTATTCTATAGATTTAAGCATTTCATATTGTATTGCATGAATGAAATCAAGATTGATACAATTAATATAAGATGAATGATGTGGCATTTGCATGTAAGCAAAAAAGGCTGACTATCAACACTATAATTAAAATGGGCCGGCTCTTAAAACTTAATACCGTGCGCATGAGGATGGGTCGACAAGTTCTCCCATAAAAAAAATGTTTGTGGTGTTATTCAAGTTGTAGCATATAACCTGAATTACGTGGATGAGTAGAAGATGATGACTCTTAAATGATCATTGAAAGTCACTAATAACAATAATAATAATATATTCTCACTCCCACTTTATTTATTGATTAAAGCACAAACTTTATAATAGAACTTTTAATACAAAATTAAATAAAATTATTACAGTAGACAATACAAAAAAAAAAAAAAAAAAAAATTTGTGTTTGTGTACGAAGTTAAGTCAGCATAGAAAAAGATACCAATCACTCTAGCTTTGAACGACAACTCATACAATCAAATAAGTAAAATATAACAAGAATGGGTTGCTAACTTTTTTATACGGAAAAGCTAAAGAGGAGAAATCATTCCTTCTACACGCAGACATGGAATGACTTAAAAGACGATGAGCGAGTAAGTAAAACAAAATCATAGAGGTAACTATGGGTAGTTAGGATTGTCCTTCATTTGGTGATAGAGGCGAAACAACCTTAAGGCGATGGGCAAGGCAATATAGGAAAGACATGAAGGTAACTAAGGGCAGTCAGGACGGTTCTTATTTTGTAGGTAGAGAGAAGAACTTGAGGATCAATGAATGAGACAATGCAAGAAGATCACGGAGGTAACTATTGATAGTTATGTAAATCCTCCTTTTAAAGGTGAGATAGCAAATCTTTCTAGCAGGGAGTGAGGAGTTGCGAGGATATAATGAAGATAATGATACAACCTAAATATGATGTATGAGACAACAAATGGAAGTTATAAAGATGATTGAAGGTAGCCATGATGGTCGTCCTTCTAGGTGGAGATAGTGTGACAAAAAGGCAATGTGCAAGATGGCATAAAAAAGTTGTGGAGGTGACCGCAGGAGCTAGCATGTCCTCTTTATGCCTTCTTCAATCGAACTCTAAACACATGAATGGCGTCGCTCGCGAGCTCCAGCCGAACGACAAAACTTCCGGAATTTGATTGCGAGTGGACAGTGCCACGCCACACCTGCTTTATTTTTTTGACTTCTGTTTCTACCGGATTTGCCGAAGAAACGCGCAAAGGAGAAAGACGATTACCTGGGCACAAAATGGAGTTCGATTGGAGATGAATCAAGCCATTTTTAGTTTCACTGTATTTTGGAGTGAAAAATGAGATTTTTGGTTGGAGATGCCCTTATAGAGGTTATAGAGTGAGGTGTAATATTTTAAAAACCACCTTAAGTATTGTTCAAGCCATGATTATGATGTTTATTTTATGGTGCTGTATTGGTGTGAATGTTTCTCCTCATTGTAAAAGTTGTCTTCATTCTGTTTGTTCTTTTTTGAAATTTTATACTTTGAGTGATTGTATGAATGATAAAGTTTAGGAGATAACTATATGATCTTTTAACCTAATGTGCGATATGATGTTGGTTGATTTGTACGGTTATCTTCTATAGTCATTTGATCCATTTCACTTTAGGTGAATCAAATTAGGTCCTCCAATCTAAAATGAACTCAAAAATGTTAGGTAAATTCAATTCTAATCACTCAAAATAAAAACCATATTTGAGGTAGACGCACCTTTGAAATTGGAAACGATCTGTATTCATAGATGATGGATATTCTAATACACCTATTTTATAACAGACCAAGTAGTACTGTTTATATTTGGCATAAGCTATGCATGCCAGAACCCTAATAGAGAAGATGGAATTTGTGAGATCCTAAGCACATGACAATAAAAAACATAACGAAGCACTTTATCTTCTACTCCTGAAAGTCTAAAACCTACAAAAATATCTATAAAATTAATATTCTGATAAACATAGGTCACCTTGATCTGTTGGTTAGGAGCTTAGACTATCAACTAAGAAATCTTTAATTCGAGTCTTGTGTATGCGATGTGTGTGTGAGTCTGCCTTAATTAGCCTAAATGTCCAAAATATATATATATATATATATCTTGATAAATGAGGATCCTCTAAACAATTGACAAATGTACTAAAACTTAAAATTACCAGCAGATTTACATATGATTAGCAAACTCTAACATTTTTGGAGCTATCTCGGATGATTACTACTCTTCAGCAGTGTTGAACACTTTAAAATTTAGGGACATTTTGCGTTTTTTTAGGTATTTGACTTTTGTTCTTTTCTTTAATATAAATATAAAATTTTTATGTGCTATACCATATTCTTGGTAGTCCTATCATCTGTAAAAACTAAATCACTTGGGTAATCAAATTTTATCAATGAATATGCTGGGAATAACCCCCAATTCCAACGAGCGTTTGATTGTACATTTCTTATAAATCAAAATAATGCTGCTTCTGATTTATATATATATATATATATATATATAAATCAAGCTGCTGCCTGCAGATTAGCCAAAGGAGCAAAAATGTCACCTGAAAACTGTTGGGAGCTGGCTCGAGGAGCAAACTTGCCCTCAACGCACTGAGCAGAAGTAGCTTGAGGAGAAGCAGCAGCACTAGACGCAAGCAGCAATTCTACCTCTGCACTACGACCTGCCTTCTCAAAATTCTCAGATACAAAAGACTGGAGTTCAATACTAACAACAACACCACAGTTCACCATCTCTTCCAATAATGCCCGAGCACCGTCAAAGTCCCCTACTTTACACAAACCAGTCATCAAAACCTGGTAGGTAGCCGCATTCGCCATTGAACTACTCACCCCGATCTTTCTAAACACCTCCATAGCCTGGATCACACATCCGGCCTTCACCAATTCATCAACCATTATGTTGCAGATTTCCACAGCAGCCTTTAATGCAGCCTCTCCACCAATCACTAGCTTGTCAATAAACACCATAGCATCCTCAATCCTCCCATCCCTTAAGTATCCATCAACGATGAAGCCATAGGTGGCAGCATCAGGTTCTATGGCTTGGCTCAGCATTTCTTCGAACAGATGAACTGCATCTTGTATCATTCCATTTTTGCAGAGCATCCCAATAATGTAATTGTAGCGTCCTAGATCCTTAGGCAGGGGTTTTAATCCCGTATTGTTGAAAACTTCAATGGCTTCTGCAAATTTCCCTTTCTTAAAGCAATGATTGATCATTATATTGTATGTTTCTGCATTTATACCCATGAAAACAGGAGGCTTGTGCTCATCCAGCATTTGGTCGAATAGTTGCTGGGCGTCTGTGACCTTGTCGTGCTGGAGAAGCGTCTCTAAGAGAACATTGCAGGTCGCAGGATGCATCCTGAACTGGCGGTCGAGCAATGACTGGTAGCACTCCATAGCTTCCTTATCCATTCCAAGCTTCCAATATCCCTTCATCAAAGTTGCATGAACTACCCCATCGTAGACGAGACACCGCTCTCTCAGCTCGTCGAATAGCTCAATAGCCTTTTCCATGTCATTCAGCTCGATGAAACCTGCGATTACGGTGTCGTAGACTATAGTATCCGCGGAATGTCCACGGTTGAGCATTTCCTGAAGGAGGCTGACAGCGTCAGCAATTCGGCTGGAGTCCACTAGGCCTTTGATGAGGTAGCGGTAGGTGTAAGTGGAGGCGGTGAACGGGGCATTGAGAAGGATATGGTGGTATAAATCAAGGGCTGTATTTACCTGGCCGGCGTCGCAGTGAGCGTTTATGAGGATGTTGTAGGATACAATGTTGGGGATGATGTTTTGCTGGGCAAAGAAGAAGTGGAAGAGGGCGAAGACATCGTCGAAGCGGCGAGCGCGGTGCATGGAAGACATGACGGCGTTGCAGGTGAAGACGGTGGGTTTGATGGGGGAGAAGACGGCGTGGCGGGCTTGGGCCGAGGCGGCGTCGAGATCTCCGGCGCGGATTAGAGTTTGAACACGGTTATGGAGGCTGAGGCGAGGACCTACGAGGGAGGAGGTGGCGTCGGGAAGGCGGGGGGAGTTGGAGTTGCGAGTGGGGCGGGGGGCGCCGGAGTCACGGAGGGTGGGGGGCTCGATTCGAAGTTGGCGCTTGCGACGGCGGCGCTCCGCTGCGGCCTCTTCGAGGGAGGAGAAGGCGGAGTGGCGGGACGTAAAAAAGAGGAAGGCAGGCCGTGATTTGGCGGATGTGGGGGTTTCACCGGCATTGGAGCGGACCAAGTGGAGGAGAAGCCGGCGGTAGAAGGGCATGATTAGAGCGTTAATGATGGTGCCGGACGATTGTGAAACCCTTTTGTGATTGAGGAAATACTCATGAGTTTTGTTAGAGGAAGAGTTTCTTCGGGCTTAGGTTAAGTAACGGACTGTTCGTAGCAGGATTGGAGCAGGACCATAATTTGGCAGATAAGGAAAACAGTAATTCTATAATATCTTAATTCACACAGTTCACTTTGGCCTATTGGTTGGGAGTTACTTTCAATTAAGAGGTTCTACATTTGAATCTTTATGTGTGGTGTATGAATTTATCTTAAATGGCCTAAATGTACCCAAAATAATAATACTAATAATATCTTAATTTTGTTTCTCATCTATTTTATCTTAAATGTAGATGTATTAAAAAAATGACTATAAATAAAAAATTTCTTTAAAAATTTTTTAGTTACTAAATAAAAAATACTTTTGTTTATATAAATTTTATGTGGAAAAGTTTGGTAGCTATTCTATTTATTGGTGAAGTTTGGTGGTTGATCTCCTAGGGATTTGGTGAGTCCATAGTTATCTCTTCTTATCTTTCCCTTTCATTCACAACATAATTTTCTTCACATCTACTTAGCCTTGATCCTAGCTTCCCTCAACCCCAATGTTAAAACTTGAGCTTACGAGTTTTTGTTTTTGATAATAATAAATAATGTGGTTCATATCCTTATGTCTACTTGTATTTGTAATGTATATTTGATTGTGTGTGTACTAACAATTCCATGCCTATATATACAGTAAATAAAAAACTACATGTTTATATGTGCAGCAAGCCTCAACGGCGAAGTACATACTACAGCAATACATAGCAGCGACCGGCGGTCAGGCAACACTAACGGCGGTGCAGAGTATGTACGTGGTTGGGAAGGTGCGGATGAGCTCGTCAGAGTTCTACATGGGCAACGATAACTCCGCCGCCGCCGCCTTTCCTCCGTCCATAACAAGGAATGGCAAAGGCGAGATCGGGGGCTTCGTGTTGTGGCAGAAGAACCCCGAGCTCTGATTCTTCGAGCTCATTATGGCCAGCTCTAAGGTGAGCGCGGGCTAGAATGGCAAGCTCGCCTGGCGCCAGTCCTGCTCAGAGCAATCTCACGCTTCGCGTAGCTCGCCGCGTCCTCTCCGGAGATCTCTACAGGTTCTGTTTACAATGACGTTGCTTTTCAATTTTCATACCCAAAAATAGTCAATCTTATATTCTCATATGACATATTTTATATGAAAAGTTTTACTTTTGTCCAAACTATTGCATCCTGGAAATCCCAATATTATTTAATCTTATTTTCATAGCAATCTCAATCATATATTGGTGACGTTAGAGAAATATAAAGTTTAGCATTCGAGTCTTGTATGAAGATCTGACACATAGATAGATAAAATAGAGATGCGCAATAATCATAAAAAACATTAGAATTTTTATGTGGGAAATCCTAAAAAGAGGGAAAAGCTATGGCTTCTTGCCCAATTGAATGGATTCCACTAGTGTTGGTAGTTGATTACAAATAATACCCTTCCTTGAAAGAGGGCGCTAACTCAATGTAGCAAGTAATTTTGTTAAAAGCACATTACATAGTCTGAGAACAACATATATAACTATTGTTCTTGAGAGAGTGCGGGACAATTTGTTGATCCTTAAAGTCGTGAGATCGCAGTTGGATGATGGTGATCGAAATGGCCATAGTCGACTATGGTCAAAGATATCATAGTTGGAGGGCAACAAAGGTTGGAAGGACTGTAGTAAATCAGACAACAATTATTGCAAGGACCACAGTCAATGAAGGGACCATACATAGTTGGAGGGTGACAGTGAATGGAGGAAGGCTCGTTAGTGGGTTCCATATGGAGGTCCGATGGTGATGGTCGACTAGAGGTTCAGCAGCGGCACCTTGGTGGCACGTATTTATTAGTGGTGGTGCGGGGCGGAGATTTGGGATTCTTCATGCTCCAGAGCTTTTCTCTCCTCCCTCATGCGAACAATGAGAGGTTATTTATAATTTTTTTGGAGTGGCATCCTCAATAAATATGGATAAGATCCAGGGTAGATTTGGAGTGTTCTATCAAATAGCTCATAGTGATTCTCTTGATCATAGAGTGATTATCAAGCATTTAAATGCCTTAATGATGTCAGGATTCAACAATCTTAGGCTTGTTGGATTCATATTGTTGAGCCGTCGATTCAACTATAAGTATGTCATATTTGTATATCATTTGATTATTCAATTAATGTTTTTAAACTTCCAAGATTATTTTGGTTCGATGATCTGGGCTCATTTGAGCTTGGATTGAACTAAATTTGATGTCATTGTGTTCATCTTCTTGAGATATTCAATTTGATTGTAAGCTTGATGAAATCAAAATTATTGAATTTTAATTTAGAAATTTTTAACCTAGGGTGTGCCTTGAGATCATTTGATTATAAGGTAGTTACAAAATTGTGTAATCTAATAGCTATAATACAACAGAGAGCTATTACAATAACTTCGACAAAATAAATTATAAGATAGATAAAGTTGATTATAAACCAAAACTTTGTAGGAAAAAACTCTCATTTCTGATGAAAATTTTCATTGGGAATGCGTACAATTCCGTTGGAAATTTCATTTTCCAATTGATAAATATCCAAAGCTAAAATCCCCATAGGAAACATTTTCCGATACATAAATTTCCACTGAAAGTAATTTTCGACAAATTTTCGAAGGAAATACTAGCCAAGAAAAATCAGTCTTCTTTTTTTTCTACAAGTCACTAGCTCATATTATCCGTCGGAATTATCGACAGTTTTTTGACAAACATGGCTACTAGAATTTTCAACAGCCTTGGTTGCCAGAAAATTGCTTATAAATCTAGTGGCAAAATATACGTCAAAATTCTAACCTCAAATGCATCTTTTTTTATTGATTTTGTGTCGGAACACTCTGTATCATCACTTCTCACAAAAAAAAGAACTGAAAATCTATATCAATATTGAAAAAAAAAATATTTATAAGCAATTATTCATCTCAAACAATATAAATTACATTAAACTAAAACATGTTCACACATTTTATTCCCACAAAGTATTTGCATCTATTAATATTAACAATTTAGAATTTTTATCTAAACAATGTGCATTTGAAAAGCAGTTAAATTATCAAAAAGTTAGAACATCAATTGTTTAATTATTTTTAACATCTTGAACTTATACAAGCAAATAAAAATACAAGAGAAACAATCAATTTTTATACACTCACTCTCCTCAGCTGCTTGCTCTTGTTTTTGACTCAAAGCTTTATAATTTAGCTTGCATTGGTGCTTACATCTCAATTTGCATTAATTGCCTACATGCGTGCATCTTAGCTTGCATTATCTATATGTGTGCATTCATTTTTTCCGCTAATGCAACAACCTTAGTACTCACAAATTTTCTTTATGGTGTTGTTTGTAAAGCCTGCTGTGGGAGAAATTATTACGTGCGGAGTTCAGAAGAGGCAACTGTCCGATTTTCTGAGTACGTATATTCAGTAAATACTAAACAAATAGTTAGTAATTTTTTTTACTTAGCATTTGTGTAGTATATACTCAGTAAACCAGAAGGTTGTCTCGTCCAGACTCTGCACAAAATAATTTATCCTACCATAGTAGAGGATTGAGCTTCATATGCAAAAACTTGTAAGTTAATCCATAAACCCTCTTTTATATTCTTCCTCCTTTTTGAGACCATTAATTATAGTTTGAGTGTTGTGTTAATTCAAGAGAGGATTCCTCGCATAAAGAATATTGACTTTACGAATCATGAGGTCGTATATAGCCCTCATAAATTTATGAAATATAGCTAACTTATGAAGGAGTTATCTAAACCTACACAATCAAAAATCTGATTTTATTTATTTTCTCCCTCTTTTTGTATAAATAGGGATTCTCCAATATATGTATAAATTAGCTAGTTGCCCTCACCTATCCATGATAATCACTTGCCCGACTTTCAAATATTGGAGAATTTATCATGTAGACAAGTTGAATTTTATTTCTCAAATGTGTTCTTAATTTTGTCATTACGTCGAGGAAGCATCCTGAATCTTTTTGTAGTTTAAAAATAAGCTAGGATTACAATATGAACATACTCAATCATTGAATTTATTATATGATTTACAATATCTTTACATCAAACTCATGATATCACATACATATCACGAACATATATGGATTTTTTTCCCACAAAAAATATAAATAGCATCAAACGTGCTCCCAATGATATCTTTGATTTTATATATGGCCTGTTTAGGGGAACTAAACCTTTTAAAAAATTATTTTATATTATTAAAATACAATTGTCAACATAAGAAAAATTAATCGGATGTGAATATATGCGTGTCACTGTCAAGCTTAATATGCATACGACCATCTGAACCTTCTTAAACATCCATACATCACTATTCTGTATATGTAAAAGGCCCTACATAACGAGGTGGTGGTAGTAGGGGATAATAAGTAGGTTGTAAGTTGGTGGATAGTAATATGTGGACAGGCTAACATGAGATGGTAACATAAGTAGGTATGTATAAAAAGGTAGACATTTACAAGCATTAAACACACAAGCTTGTATTATATACATATTATATTTCAATAATAGTGCTTAACAACACACACACAACTCATAATTAAATATAGAGTCGAAACATGTCCAATCCTCTCTCTCTCTCTCTCTCTCTATCATGCGTAATACATTGCATTTCACAATAGGTTTTTATCGAATTTTGACTCTTCAATTTCCTACTTGTCAATGGATCACAACCTTGCTGCTCTCTCTTCCTCATTGCATCTCTCTCTATCTCAAGCTTGCGTCTTGCAATGTCCTAAGTTCTGATTCAACACTTAAAGGAAGGATCTTTCCTTAATGGTGGAATGACATCCGGGTTAGTTCAGCCATACGGTTTGACTCTTCTCATATCAGGTTATTACAACACAAATGGGAGGAAGAAGACGGTTTGGGAAAAATTATTTACTTACTTCTAGCAAACTTGTATGTCAAAAATAAGTGTGAGATTATTGTCGTACCAATCCACCAAAAATCACCAAATAAAATTTTGATGGTTCTTCTGTTGGAAGTACAACCATAATTTTCGACCAAGTATTTTTTCAATATTTCCATAAATCTCTTTTTTTAATGTAGTGAAAGTATAATTCATTAAAACTCCAAGTATTACATCAATGCAGGATAAATAAATGATATTACTATGACAATTATATTAAATCTAAATAATTACAATATTATTGCAATAAGAAGAAGAGCAAAGCAAATATTGTTACAAAAATGATGTGCACTTGATCCTATAAGTATCTTGGGTATGGCATAGCTTCTTCCAATTGGCTACACTACATTGCCCTGCATGGCTGCATCTATCTCCTCCCTTTGAGGGCCTTTAACTCTTCCCTAGAAGATCACTATTCAGCTCCATAATTGTGATTAGCAAAATAATGCTTTTTATTTCTTCTTAAATCTCTTAGGTGTCATCATTTTCAACTAGATATATATTTTAACATATGAAGCTAATCTCACATATATACACCTTGATTCCTTATTGCAATTGACATATATTCGCTTGGGAGACCAATATCGACACAAAATTGCATGTACATGTATGCTCCCACAAATCAAAATCACCACTAAGGTAATTATCATGGACATGTAGTTCAAGTTTATTAATGGGCCAGACAATCAAACTTTCAACATTATAGAAGAATCATCTTCATTTTTATTTGCTAGTATTGTTTTTACATTCAAAACAATGTTGTGTATATCTAAGAGCTATTTCTATATTGTGTTCCTGATAAATAATAATAATAATAATAATAATAATAATAATAAAATAGTTGTGGATTGGAGCATGCATTGTTGCTAATATTATTAAAGCTCTCAACAATGTCATTTATCATTAATTTGTATAGGTTTTAGGGATCAAAGCTACTTTATTCTTTAGATAAGTAGTTATGGTTGAATCTTTAACTTGCATTTTGTCAAATTTATATATAATATAACCCTTATATAAGCCTTGTCAATTGATATTTCTCATAAAAGCTATCAATTTTAAACTTTATCATGATATTCATTGCTACATGATAATTATAAGCTCCATAATATGCCTTTAAAAAGATTTGATAAATCATTGGCAATATTATTATGTCTATTATAAATGAACACCAAGTTTTTAACAATTCATATTGACTCCCTTACTCTACTTATCAATGTACATGCAACTTAATATTTTTTAATTAACTTGTAAATATCATTAGGTGAATTTATAGTGTTTAGAAAATTTCAATCCACACTTAATGTAGATTGACATGTACTTTTAAGGCCTTGAGTATAAACAATCAAAGAAAAATAAACATAATTGAAATATTTTTTACTATAAAGTTGAAGATTATACCTTTAATTTTTTTTTTTCGTGTGGTACAACTAAATAAGAAGATAACTTCTGAAAGGATATTTTGGTGGACCCTCTTACCTGGGTGATAGCTTTTTCACAATACTGCCAATCCTATTTATATGATAAATCAATATCATTGTCTCTCTTCATATTCGAAATGAACGTATTTAGCTTCAAATTATAATAAAATCTAATCAACTTCTCATTGATTACATACCTAGTGAGCTTTTATTGACCTTTTCAATATTCTTTTAATTTAACATCCAATTTGTATATGAGAGTTACAATTAGGTTCCTATTCTTAGCTTGTAACATGAACATTTCTTTGAATTGTAACTAATATATCATACTTTTTTATTGATTTCTTCACCTTAATTGAAAAATTCCTTTCATCTCATAGAGAAGGAAATTCCTCTTTCACTTGTATTTGCTCTAACAAATCTATGTCCGCTATTTTATATACTTTAGGCACTTACCTTTAAATGATAGGGTTTATCATATGTATATTTTAGTAGATAGAGGAATTAATTCTCCTAAGATACAAATAAGAAAATAACAAAGTCAAGTAGGAGAGAAAAGCTCTAAATACTATTAGTAATTTTATACTTAAATTCTCAAATTCTAATTGATTTTAAATAAGTTTACATTAATAATTTTGAAAGAGAAACCTCTAAGGTCATCTTAGAATTAATTAAAAGTTGTTCCTTTAAATTATTAAGCATAGCTTTTGTGTCGTTTATGAAATTGAGTCTAATCCAATTTATAAATAATTTTAACTCAATTACATCATTACTCTAATCTATTTGGGTGGACACTAAAATTTTATTTGGAACAATATTTTTATTGATTTCTGAATCAGCTTTTTAGCATTTCTTTGAAAATTTTTTAGAAAGCAGAATGAAAACTGACCCAGATGAAACATAAACATTATGCTTATAGAAAAAAAATATAAACTCTAACAATATATTTATAGATTATATACATTAATGTAATTTATAAATTATAATACTTATAAATAAAAATAAAAAAATTTAGATATTAAGTGGCATTAAAATTATTTAGATTTTTTTTTATTTCTTATAACTTTGAAAAGCTATGCACGGTAGTTCTGACTACTACGATATTACAGGGCCTAGACCTGCGCTCAACGGCAAATCTCTTTGTCGACACAGTCTGTATTGGCGAAAAAATCGTGAACGGTGAGGAATGCTTCATTCTAAAGCTCGAAGTCAGCGCAAATGTCCTCAAATCCCGCAGCGCATCCAAATTCGACATTATCCTCCACACCGTTTGGGGCTACTTTAGCCAACGCACTGGCCTCCTTATGCAGCTCAAAGACTCCCATCTCCTCCATATGAAATCCGGCTGCGGCCGCATCGCCGCCTCCACCCACATCAGTTGTAAAAGCATCAATAACGATTCTTCCATCTTCTGGAAAATTTCTATGGAATCCATCATCGACGACTATCGCTACATTGATGGCATCAATATCGCTCACAGTGGCCGAAACGTCGTCACTCTGTTCAGATACGGGGAGGGATCAGTTAATCATAAGCGCCGGTTGGAGGAGTGTTGGATGATTGAGGAGGCCGATTTCAATCTGCATGGCCTTGCGATGGATTCTTTTCTTCCGCCGTCGGATCTTAAGGTCGATTGCGACTAGGGTTTGTGAGTTTTTTTCCCCTTTTTGATTAGTTAATTTTTTTGTTATGCTGTACTTTTAATTGCTCTATTTTTTTTTTTGTTTTTTTTTTTCATTTTAAGGAATTAGGAAGCAGTGGAGAGGGAGGAATTGTATAGATGGAGAGCGGGGTTTCCATTGTTTTTATTCGTTTTCATTTTACACCTAGAAATGATTTGTAAGTTAAATCCAGAGTTTGGAGAAATTAGTGAGAAATTGTAACTCATTATGTGTTGAATTGATATTGCGATGCAAATCATTCATATCAGAAGAGTATAAAGTAGTACAGATTAGTAGCGTGTGTCTAGAAAAGATAGAATTACGAGGCTGTGAGCTATGCTCATTTATTAATCTTTCTTACCTGTATTAACTAGGCTTCATTTTTAAACTTTTGACGAAAGCATTTCAAGTTGAGCATTCTCAGGTTCTTCTCTCTTTCTTATTTATCTGTTGTTAATTGAATCAGAGGTTATTAAAGAAGCAAAGCTCAAATCTTTGAGATGCTAACTCTATATTTGCAGTATGAATTGCTCTCTCTCTCTCTCTCTCTCTCTCTCTCTCTCTCTCTCTGTGTGTATATATATATATATTTAAAATTCTGATTTAATATTATATGTTCTACAGTGGATCAGCTGCTCTCTAAGATTGATTGCTGGATATTGTACACTGTTTGATGGAGTTTTAGAATTTGATTTTGCTAGCTAGGTTGCTATCCCTGCCTTCTTTAAAAGGCATATGAAATTGTGTTTGCTCATTTTATTCAGTGGCATGGAGAACTTGATATCTTCTAAGTGTTAACAATAATACCAGCTGCTTCCTGCAGCAGGTTAATGAAACTGAAATAGCAAATTGAAATATAGCAGAGAAGATGAGGAAAACTTCTATATTCATTTCCATGGTTTCAAATTTCAATAAAAATAGTACCAGAATATATACATCAGTTAGACCCTGAAGCAAGGTCCTAGATGATTTCGTTACATTTCAATGGTGACAAATAAATGCTTAAAAAGGTAGCAGGCTGCAATCATCAGAATAAGTAACTGCATGAGGAAATTAGAGAAAACACTTATCTAGGCTAGGAGGCTTGCTTATCACCCTCCTGCAAGTTAACTATCTTCTCAGATATAGTTAACTTGTTCCACAACAATAAAAACTTCGAAATAGGTATAAATTTTATAAAAATCTGCAAGTTCATCTTGGGTATGCACATGATGAATGATTATATTATTATTTTTAATGTAATCTCTAATAAAGTGAAAATCAATTACAAAGTGTTTAGTGTTGGCATGAAAAATAAGATTATTGGCAAGAGCAATTGCAAATATATTATCACAATATAAAGGAGTAGTAGAGGAGGGTAGTTGAAATTCGTGAAGCAGCAGATGTAGCCAAATGAGATTTGTAGCTTCTGTAGCTAAAACTCTATATTATGCTTCTGTAGAGAATCGAGAAACTATCTTTTGTTTCTTAACTTGCATTGAAGTCGGTGTATTTCCAAGATAAACACAAAATACATTAGTATATTTTCTATCAATTGGCTCTCCAACCCAATTAGAAGTAAAATAAGTAGAGAGAGTCAGATTTCCAGGATAATAGATAGATAGATAGAAAAACAAATTACCTTTGATTTATCTAACAAGGCATTTGAGAAGTTTATAATCGATTTCCATTGGTTGATGCATGTGCTGACAAAATTCATTAACTGAATAAGCAATATATTGACTTGTGATGGTTAAATATTGTAAAAAACCCATGATGTTTTTATTGTTCTAGATTGGAAGCTGGCACCAAGGAATGTTCATTCGAATTTAGTTTAGTGGGCAATGGTGTTGAAATCGGCGTGTAGTCAGTCATGCCAGCATGGTGCAGTAATTCAACAACATATTTGGATTGTGAGAGATGTAAACTGTTTGCAAGAGATGTCACATGCATAACAAGTATTAAACAGTACCAAATTATTCTCAGTATAAGCCTGAATGTTTGATTTTTCATATTGAAGTTGGTGTATAAGCCTGAAAGTAATTGCTGAATTTGTTGCTCATCATTCTCAATAAGAAGAATATCATTAACATAAATGAGAATATATATATATATATAGTAGATGAGTTCTTATGATAAAATAATAATGAGGGATCAACAAAGCTTTGTTGAAAACCAAATTGCAGTAGATAATTGAAAAATGTTTCAAATCATCGACGTGGTGATTCTCTTAAGCCACATTTGGAGTTTTTGAGCAACCAAACTTGATTTTGATATTGAGAATCTTGAAAACCTGAAGGTTGAAACATACTAAGACATATAGATCTTATATTTTACCTTCTAAAAAGGCATTTGATACATCATAATTTTAAAATTTAAATTTAAATTTATAACACTTTGCTATAGTTTATAACACTTTGCTATAATAATTAAAATTTTTTCATTAGTTTTAATTTAGCACATTCATAATTTTAAAATTAATTATGATAAATTTTAAGTATTATAAATTATCAATTCGTTCTGAAAATTCCTTAAATATGTCTCTTATCAAATGTAATAATGTAATTTTAATCCTTATATAAAGCTATGTTCATCTGGAACTATAACTTGCCTGATCCAATTTAAATTGCATCATTTATTAAATTTTAAATTAACTAAATTAATTTGCCCAAATTTTGGGATCATACAACCACAAACCCTAATACCAAACTTATGCGGGACGAGTTCAGAATTTTTAATGCAACTAGCATGATGCAATGAATATTGAACATGCAAAAAGAAATAATGATTCATATATCAAAGACCACCACATACACAAATTCTCTTTTTATTATAGATGATTGCGGTAAAAGCTAAAAGGATAAAATGTGCAATTTGGAAAGTTTTAAGTTTCCCAAAACTCAAAATTATGCAAATATGACTGGTTCTCATGAATGCATTGTAGTTTCAATGCACTGAGGACATTCTGCTGTTGATAAATACATTTCATTTTGAATATAATTATTCTTTGTGCAGTGTATGCCATATGGTCCCAAGCCTGCAACAATAGCTATTAGCGCTTCTCTGGATATAAAGTTGATGAAGCTCCTGTGAGCCTAGGAAGCATTAATTCTATAACAATTTTTTTTGAGACATTTAGGTTAATTAAAACAAATTCACACACAAATCACATACTTAAGATTCGAACTCAAGACCACTTGGTTGGTAGCCAAAGCTCCCAACCAAGGTGAGCTTCATATAACAAAAGTTCTACTCTTTCTTTGAAAAAAGAAAAAAATATATATATCATGAGCTTTTAATTACAAAATTATATCATGAGCTTCTAATTACAAAAATCATATCGTGAGCTACGTACAACATAGGTGAGGCTCATACACAAGTTTCTGGTGCCCATCCAAATGATATGGATATATATTTATAAAAGTTCATTAGATTATAACCCCCTAGACCATTGGGTGTTATCAAGTCTAGAGCAGCTGCTGATTGGCTGAGGAGAATAGATAATATTTTGGATGGGATGTATTATCCTTCTAAGATGAGAGTTGCATTAGCTACATACATTTCTAGTTGTTAGATGGAGAGATAGAGTACTGGTGGTTGGGCCAACAAAGAGAGAGAAATATCAGGGTCGTTCAAATACCATGATTACTTGGAAGAAGTTTACATATGCATTTAAGATATGGTTTGTACCTCTGTTTTCTTGGACACATCTATAGAGTTTTTTTTTTCTTCTAAAATTGATTTAGGTATGTATGTCAGTGATGCAGTATAAGGCATAATTTACTGCTCTATCTAGTATACTTTGCAGTTGGTTAGTACTTCTAAGGAAAAACATTATAGCTTTCTGAAGGGATTTTGAGATGTTTTGAGGTAGCCATTACTGGCATTGGATATTAAAAATTTCGTTAAGTTGGTTGAGAGGACAAGAGGATGGAGACTAATCTGTAGAAGTGCAGTAGGAATGGACTATGAGCTGGAAAAGATTTGGTGGTGAGATAGTTGATAGTAATCATTCCGAGAAGAACAAGTTTGAACCAGTTGAGTTCATAAGGAGGGGACAACTAGTAGTAGTTCCTTTTAGATTAAATAGAGGCAGTATTGCTAATTTTGATGATTAACTTAGTGGATTATCTCCATTATGTTAGCAGTGTGGCAGGATGCACAATGGACAATGTTATAGAGCATTGGGCCAATATTTTTGTTGTGCCTAGTATATACACATGATTTTTAAGTGTCTATAGGGTGGCTTTGACAGACATTCATAATTGTTATGGTAGCAGATAGTGGGAGGGTCGAGGACAGTACCACTTCGATAGTATTTTGAGGCTTCTGATAACTGAGATGTTAGTATAATATCACTAGATCAGCCTTCTGGGGGTTTGCATGGTACATATAGTTTTGTTACTTTGACCACAATATAGCCATGAGTTTATAGTCTAATGCAGCAAGAGGTCAGTTAGTCTCTAGATGTTGTGATATGTATGACTTATATTTTTCCATCTCCTTAATGTATTTTATTCGATTCTTATTCCATTCTTTCATATTAGAACATTATTTTGATTATCTTAATATGTCTTCCATATTATTATCTATTTCTGTGTCTGTGGTTTTGACTATGGGTGATGGAATGATAGCAAATAAGATTAATTTTTATGATACATAATTTGGATATTTGGTTTGATTCTATTGCATATTTTTACATTTGATATTATTTGGGGAATGAACTAGATGAGTCAGTATGGGGCTAAAATCGATCATCTGAAAAAAAAAAACTTTATATCAGAATGATGAGAGATTTGTATTTCAAGGAATTAGGGATATTCTTTCTTATTTGATTTCTATTATAGAAATGGATAAGCTTTGGAGGAAAGGCAGCCTAATATTTTTAGCATGTGTCAAAGATGTGAGGCTCTCTTCTCCATGCAGTTCATAAGTTTTCAAATATCTTTCCTAAGGAGTTAGTGAATTTACTGCCATATAGAGAGGTAGAGTTGATTTTTTAGATGTTTTTTTGTGTATTACTTCGTTCATTAAGGCCCCACATTGGATGTCACCAAAGGAAATTAAAGAGTTGAAGGTGTAACTTCAGAAGTTGGTGGATCAAGGCTTTTTTCGTCCTAGTGTATCTCTGTGGGGAGCACCCGTATTATTTATCAAGAAAAAGGATGGTGCCTTATAGTTGTGCATCGACTATAAAGATTTGAATAAGGTAACCATAAAAAATAAGTATTCTTTACTTGATATTAACGACTTGTTTGATCAGTTGGATGGATGTTTAGTACTTTTTAAGATTAATCTACATTTTGATTATCATCAACTAAAAGTAAGAGTAGAGGATGTGGCAAAGGCTGCATTTAATATGAGGTACATGCATTATGAGTTTTTTGTCATGCCATTCAGAGTGACTAATGCCCCAACGACCTTTATGGATTTGATGAACATATTTTTTATGAAGTATTTGGATTAGTTTGTTATAGCCTTTATAGATAATATTTTAATTTATTTCAAATCTGAGGAGGAGCATGCAATGCACTAGAGGATTTCTTTAGAGCTTCAGATGAAGTATCAGTTATATGCTAAGTTCTCACAGTGTCAGTTTTGGTTGAGTTGTATTTTATTTCTAGGATATGTTGTGAGTAGTGCATGTATTTTAGTATATCCATAGAAGTTTCACACTATTTTCGATTGGCCGAGTCCTACCATAGGTTTAGAGATTCATAGTTTTTTAGGCTTAGTTGGTTATTAGCTAGTTGGGAGGATCATATCCCACTTATAAAATTTATGTGCAATAATAATTTTTAGTCCAATAAAGGTGGCTCCTTATGAAGCCCTATATAGTAGGAGGTGTAGAACCCCTTAAACTTTAGTAGAAATGAGGGATAAACCTGTGATAGAATCAAATTTTATGAATTATAATATAACAAAGATTCTTCATATTAGAGAGAGATTGAGAGTTACACAGGATAGGAGAAGAAGTATTATGATCAGAAAAATAGGTTGGTGAAATTTCAGGTTGACAAATTTGTTTATATCTAAATTAGTCTAATGAAAGGTGTCAATAGATTTGAGCATAATATATTTTATATATCTTCTTTGAGGAAGTCGGTATTTGATTTTGGGAAGAGATTAATTGTTGAAGATATTGAGGTTTATCCAAACCTACACTATAGGGAAGAGCCCAGTAAAATTCTAGTATATGATGTGATGAAATTGAGCAAATAGATTATGATGATCAAGATGCAATGGAAGCACATATATGTGAGAGAGACTACTTAAGAGAAGAAATATAAGATGAGATAATTATATTCAAGCTTATTCTAACTTATTTTGGCCTGAAAATGCTGAATATGATATTTTTTTAAGATGTGTGGATTATTATAGCACAAAATTAAAAAGAAAATGATATTTTATCTATAACAGTAAAAAATTATTTTATAAATCATTATAAGTCCAAATTATAAATCTCTATGCAAGAGCATAAACATTAATGTATTTTAGTTTCACTAGTTTTTCCATAATTTTTAAGCACTGGTATAATTCCTTAAGAAATTAGCATATACCGTTACAAGTGGGCTTTCTAGGTCGATCATTATGGTCTATTTTATAAATCAATTTTATCATAATCTTTTAGACATGCTTAGCTAATTTATGAATATATTTCATAATTTGAGAATCTCTGAATTTGAAGATATAAAAGAATTTATATAAATTTTTTTGTTAAAAATTGAATAAATTACAAAATTATACAACAACAACAACAACATCAAGCCTTTATCCCACTACGTTGGGTCGGCTACATGAATCCTTTTCCTCCATTGTGTCCAGTTAAAAGTCAAATTCTCATTTAAATCTAATAAAGAAAGGTTATTCCTAATATTTTATAACCAGGTCTTTTAAGGTATGCCTCTACCTTTCTTAACATAAGTCAAATCTAATACCTCTAATCTCCTAATCGGGTCATTGGAGGGCTATCATTTTATGTGACCAAACCATCTAAGGCTGTTGATCTCAATTTTAGCTCGAGTGCCCTCGACAGCCTTTAATTGATTTAATTGAGCCCTGTTGGATCCAATTCAAACTCGAATCGACTCGAGTTGGGTCAAATTAGACTCGATGAAGTTCGAATAAATATGATTAACGCCCATTAGCTTCTTTGAGAACTATTTGATCTAAATCGGCATCGATTTGGGTTCAATTATGCCAATATAATTTAATTAAATTGAATCAAACTTGAATCGGCTCGATTCATATCAAATTGAGCTCAATTTGAACCAAAATTGTCCCGAATCGAGCTGAATCATATATGATGAAATCAGATTTTTTGAAATTGAGCCAGTCATAGGGATCTCATCTAAATTCAAATAATGTGTCGTTACTTCAGTTTAATCACATAATCTCATCATTAATGGGAAATTATGATTCTGGGAAGAAAAAGACTCTCCCTGCCCTGATCCTTCGCTGGATCGCACAACTCCAGGGGGCGGAACCCTCCCGTTCTCCCTCTCAATTTCTTTCTCCGGAACCGACGCCAAGAGACGGATAGACCGAAGCCCTCCTCCCTTCTTCGGCCTTGTTTGATCCTTCCCATGACCCGTTCCCCCTCCTCCTCTCCGAGCTAGCCTTGAGTGTTTAGTTAGTGTTTGTTAGAGCAACTATGTACATTAAGGAAGAAGAAGTGTAGAAGAGATACATGATCCTTCTTGGTGATATAATTTCTTATTATTTCCGTTCTTCTATGATTTCAATGAAATTGAATTTGCTTATTTTTTCGACAATGTTTGACAAATTCTCTAATTTTGAATTGATTATATAGAAAATATATTGAGAACTAATGAAGATTTTTATGTTCTAAAAGTGAAATGATATTATCAATATTATCCTATTTTTTATTTAATATATAGTGGCTATATATATAGTTAAAACATAGTATGATGTATAGCCTCGATGAATGCATGCAAGAATAATAAAAAATATTGAAATAGTATACTTGCATACCCAGACATATGATATAAAATATGCTAGGTTCTTAAGGAGATGATATAATGGTAGAAAATCAGCATATCCTTTTCATCCATATAAGCTTGACAGAGATCTAGAGATGCATATTCTCCATATCATATTAAAAATAATAAGTTTATTAGGAAATATATGCAATTTAGATTCATCAATTCAAATATTTTATTTAAAAATTATATTTATTATTTTATTATTTTTATTCAGTAATTGATTCTCCATAACTAATAATTTTATTTCAGTAGGATAATTTTGTAGTTAGAGTAGTTAATTGCTAAAAATTATACTTCATTACAGGTTTGATACTCTACTCCATCACATTTTTTTTATTCAGCATGTATATTTATGTATATTAAGTGGAATTTAATCTTTTTATATATTAAAGAAAACCTAAGCATTATTAAGGGGAGATAGAGCCTTAAATTTTTTTATAATTTAAAATTGCACTCCACAACCCCCATTAAGTTTTTGGCACTATTTTCTCAAAAGTATTTCACTTTTTTAAAAATTTTAACTATAATTTTGATTTAGTTGCATAATTAGACTTACTTATAACATCATAGGATTTCTGATCTCCGTTTGTGACTGGATTTCAACACGACGGTTGATTATTGTAATCTGATTATTCTCAATTTCAGGGACTAGTCAGTCAATTAAATACTAGTGGAATCATTTTAACTCGGCATGTTCCCGTGATTTTTCCATTTTACAGGGTTTTTCCACGTAAAATTTTGATGTTCCTTTTTTCTTCTGTTTGTCGCTGAATTATTTATACAACGCTAAGATGACAATTTCTAACTCTATCACTGCATATATTCTAGCCCGCAATAAAGTCATTATTTTTTATTTTTCATTCTTTTTATTATTTTATTATAACCCTTATTTAAATTATAATTAATTTTTTTATTATAAAAAATAAGTCTATTTATGAACGGACTCAAAGCTTGAGCTCGATTAATCAAGCTCGAAATGAGGATGACTCGAGCTCAGACTCCACTTGTCTGTACTCTGTATATCTCCCTGCTCTATGCCCTATTTTACTCCATGAAAGAATGAAAGAATTCGAGACATCGACGGGACCATTCTACTAATTATTTAATTACTATTTAATTAGTTTTAATTATAAATTTTATTATTAATTATCTCATTAATCACTTAAGAATTCTACTGCTCATTCATTATTTAATTATTATTTATATTATTAGTTATATGTTTAATAATGTATATTTTAAAGTATATTTATTAAGATAATTATACTAATTTTTAAATACTAATTATATTACTAACTATTTAATTAAGTTAAATTAGATAATTAATTTGTACACTAATTATGCTATTAATTATTTAATTACTTTACTTGGTTATTAATATTTTAAATAAATATTAATTAAGTTAACCCGTAATGGCTGAGGCGTCTATGGTTTGCTTTTGTTGCTCCTTGCTCGTCTTGCTATCGGCTTCGTTGCTTCGAAGGTGGTGTAGAGATTGCACGAGTCGGTGCTTCGGCTCCTTCGTTGCTGTTCGACTTCGGTCCTTCCCTTCCTGTCGGATCCGACGTTACAACATTTTGATCTGATGCAACGACGGGAGCTCGGTCGTTCGCTGTGAAGGTAACTTTCTCCCTTTCGCGCGCTTCTTCGGCCAAATTCCATAAATCCGAGTTCTAGCGGGATTTGAATTTACAGGGATTTACCGGATTTACAGTGCAAATCCGCAAATCCTGGATTTACGGATTTGCCGGATTTACAGCGCCATTTTTTGGGTTTGGCTGGATTTACGGTAAATCCTACTTCCAATACCAAACACCCCCTTTAAGCTGCCCAACTCCCGGATTTAGTAAATCCGGGATTTACCGCAAAAAAGTGGTAAAGGTGGATTTATTCCGCCGGCCGAGTCGAAATCCTATTTGGCAGGATTTATGTGTAAATCCTGTTGCCAAGCAGCCCCTTTGTAGATCATCATTATGGCCTTCTTCTAATCCTCCCCACTTCATAGGCACAAGTGCGGACTGTTCGGCTAGTTGACCTGAAGAAGAAGAAAAATAATAAGGGGAGGTGAGCGATGCATTCATTCGGGCAGCGCGCTAACGCGATCATAACTTTCTCTTTGACGATAGTGGCGGTAATTTGCTCTCTCGCCTCTTTCTCAGACAATTTCAACACTCCCTCTCCTACCGCCGAGATCGACGTACTCCGTCTAACCCTGGTCGTTCAATACCCTGGTTTTGCGTTTCAGTTTTTGGTTTTATGGAGTCTAATCGTCTTGAAACGGTGGAGGCAACAAGTCTTCTACCTGCGAGCAATGTTAATTATTAAATATGGAATCGTGAAAGTAGATAATTGGAGATATCTTTGATTATTGAATATGGAACAATGGGCTTAAGGGTTTAAAGTTTAGTTTTCAAGTGATATGCGGATGCGGGATCCCAGGAGCAATAAGAAATATTTCTTGATTATTGCAGGAAGTTTGCCTTTTGAATTGTGCAATGCAAGGATATCTTTGTTGTTGTAGTTTTTGAGGTAAAGGAGTTTCTGTCTTAGAACGTAAAAAAAAAGTTGATATAGGATTATAAAATTTTGAACACATGACATTTTAATAATTCTTGAAATTTAGCCATTTTTTGATAATTATTTTTAAAAAGAAAGAATATAATCAAACCTTGAAATTATGACCCAATTACAAAATTCGTGCTTTTGCAATTTTTTGCTCATCGATTTTGTTATAGTTTCAAACTTGGATTCAGATATTTTTAAATGATTTCTTAGAAATTAATCTAGCTTTTAAATTTAGTATACAACGAATTCTTGATAATGGTGATGATAGGGTAAAATTGGATTGGAGAGTGAGATTTATCCCTTTTGCCTGAAATCTGGACTCACAATTGGAGTAATGCAAACCTTTATAGTGATTGTTGTATGGATAAGAAATTCATAATTTTGATCTTAAAATTTTGAAGTAGACTGACAATGTGGTCATCTTTGAATTTGTTGCTGATAAAGCCCTTTCTTTTGGCTCCATAAATATAAAATCTACTTTAGCTTCGAAAGTCTATATGCTTCCAATCATCATCAGCCTAGGACTGCAAAGCAAAATATCAGGTCCTCTTCAACAAATTGATTTACTTAAAAAGTGGAGTAGGGTTTCTGGATTTCAGTTTTTAACTTTTGCTGAAGATGCAACATTGGTGATTTTGCAGTTTTGCTCTTTGATTTTAGTTATAGTTTCAATCTTCTATTCATATATATATATAGTAAGTGTTACATATTCTTATTTTTCTCAAGGAAAATGAAGATTGACATGAGCTGATGATGATTAGAGAAACATTTGCCAAATAATTATGAACCTGTTAGAATTAATCATTCTTCTATTTTGTTATGATATTAGTCCTTTCAAATGATGATTTATACATGTTTGAAGCACATCTCAAGACAAAAAATGAGTAAACGGTTTTACCGAACTTTGCTTTTTCCCGTTCTTGGCGGATATGAAGACTTAAACAACAAGAGCCCTGGGTTTTATTTTGATTTTTTAGGTTTATTGATAGGTTTAACACTACAAGGAAAAGGACAATAGCTGCTAATAGAATTGTATAACAATGCCCATTTCTTGGGAATAGGCGTGTGGACAACTTATAGTCATCCAAACCAACCAGATTCTATTTTTTACAATTCCTAATACTGCCACCGTTGCAGTTAATTTTACTGTTTTGAGCTAACTTTCTTTATAGTAAATATAACCTTTTACCAAATGCTATCCCTTCCATGTTACATTTCTACCTTATACATTTGAAAGCAATGGTTAATCTGTTTAAATCAACTACATAATGTGTTTACAGGTTTCAAACTTCAATTGGTTCCAAAAGCAGCGTAATGGAAATGATGAGGTGATTATTTTTCTTAAAATTTTAAGTTATGTCCTTGAATTAATACATCAAATCTCTGCATTCCCAACGGAGAATGAAATTTCCCTAGAACTTTAATGTTGTTTTACAACTATGGTATTGCTTTCCACAGTATTCCTTTTTTTTTTTTTATTATTATCTATAGTTCAGTTAATGTATCATTGATGACGGTTAATTTTGTTTTAACATATAATCACGGGTCCTTATAGGTGGAATAAAATTACCAAAACAATATAGTCTTATTAATTTTATTCTCATCTTTTTCTGGTTTTTCTTTTTGCACATGACTGCCATTGTAGTCTTATTTATTTTATATTTATATTTATAGTAATCTTTGTTTGTACTTTCATTGATAATCTGCTTTATTTCTTTGTATTTTCTACCGTCATATTGTGGTTTCGTTGAGGTTGAAATGGGGAGTTAGACTGGTTCATGTATCTAGAGATGCATGTGTAGCAGACCATTTCAGGTCTTCACATTTCTGTTGGAAGGCTTGCATTGTGATAAGCTTCTTGGCATCCAAGAAGAAAGGACACCTTTAGAGTAGGTTTAGATTCCAAAAGAAAAAGAGATGGAGAAGAGAAATCAGAAATTATTTATAATGTTTGAGTAGACTAAGTTTACAATATAGAACCGTTTTACCTTATCAAACTTAAATAGAATTAAAAAAATAAACTAATTCTTATTACATATGTACAGACTATTTAGTTTGTATGTTACCGAATATATTCCTGTCATTTGTTTGTTCTAGTGTCAATGTGGAATATTTTTATTCCTTTTTCTTGTTTTGTAGAATTTTATGCTTGTAGGTTGGTATGTCATATTTGTAGCCTATACTTTACAATTTGATTGTACCATTTTAGGATCTAACAATATTTATTGATGTCTAACACTTTGCCACTTACGAAGATAGTTAAGATTGCATATGGAATAAGTGTGTGCAGCTTAAAGTTCATTGACGCATTTAAAAATATATAAATTTTCAGGCAATATAAATTGTTGTTGTTGTACTTAATGGATTGATAAATTTATTTAAGGATATTTATATTTTAACAGTATGCCTTCTTAAATTATCATAAGATATAAGAAAAATATTTAAATAAACTAAATAAAATTAAATATGATCAAGGATAATAATGATCTAAACATATTTTAAAAAATTTAAATCGATAATATTTAAATGATGTTTGTAAAATGTTCAAATTATTGTATTTTTCTAGATATATGTGTTATAATTCTGTATAATACATATATGCAATATTTATCTTATCTGGAAGATCTGAAAAAAAATCTTATAGTTAGATAAATTTGTATTCTTTTAAATTTTAGAAAAAATAATGCAAACATATAGTCATTGGCGTTCTTCATAATTATATATAAATCAACTATTTCTAAAGTTGTGAAATCGGATCGGTTATAGAACCGAAAGGAGAGGTTCAAGGTTCTTCAAGCTTCAATGGTTTGATCAGAGTTGAACAGATCTGAAAAAAAATCTTATAGTTAGATAAATTTGTATTCTTTTAAATTTTAGAAAAAATAATGCAAACATATAGTCATTGGCGTTCTTCATAATTATATATAAATCAACTATTTCTAAGGTTGTGAAATCGGATCGGTTATAGAACCGAAAGGAGAGGCTCAAGGTTCTTCAAGCTTCAATGGTTTGATCAGAGTTGAACCGGGGTTGAACTGTTTGATGTAATATAAATATTAAAATAATTCAATTATAATATAAATTATATAATTAATGAAAATTTTAAAAAGTGAATTTATAGTTACTTCAATGAAGATTTTAAACAAGCTTGATTAAAGAGATATAAAGTGTGTTAAGAAGTTTGATTAATTATTAATATGAATATAAGTATATGTATATTATAAATATAAATATATTAGCATTAAATATATTTAAAAAATAAAAAATCTATATAATATAAATATAATTTATAATAAGAATAATATTTAATTTAATATATAAATTTATAATAATAAAGTTTAGGTTAT
>NW_021319315.1:3737821-3763651 GCF_001605985.2 Dendrobium catenatum | reverse complement strand
TGGTTTGATCAAGTATTTCCCTATTTCAATTGGGTTACACCAAGGATCAGCCTTAAGCCCATATCTTTTTGCTTTAGTCATGGATGTTCTCACTAGACATTTATAAAAGGATGTACCTTGGTGTATGCTTTTTGCTGATGATATTCTTCTTGTTGATAAGACTAGAGAGGGAGTTGAAGGTAAACTTAAATTATGGAGGGCAACCTTAGAGTACAAATGTTTTCGCTTGAGTAGATCTAAAACAGAATATATGGAGTATAATTTTAGTAGTAATAGACCTAGTGAGGTGTGTGACTTTCGGTGATCCAATCATTAATAAGAGTGCACGTTTTAGATATCTTGGATATATTGTTCAGAGTGATGGTGAAATAGATGGAGATATTATCAGTAGAATTCAAGTTGGATGGTTGAAGTGGAGGAATGCATCGGGCTTGTTGTGTGATAGAAAAGTACCCCACAAACTTTAGGGAAAATTTTATAAAATGGTGGTGAGGCTTGCAATGCTTTATGGGGCCGAATGTTGGCCATTAAAAGAGAAGCATAATACTAAGTTAAGTGTGGCAGAGATGAGGTTGCTCAGGTGGATGAATGGCTTTACCCTTAGAGATAGGATACGAAATGAACATATATGTGAAAAGGTTGGAGTAGCTCCAGTAGAAGATAAGATCAGAGAGAGTCGCCTTAGATGATTTGGTCACATAAAACGGCGGCCTTCCGATGACCCGGTTAGGAGAGTAGAGGTATTAGATTTGACTTATGTTAAGAAAGATAGAGGTAGACCTAAAAAGACTTGGTTAAAAAATATTAGGAATGACCTTTCTTTGTTAGATTTAAACGAGAATTTGACTTTTAATAGGACACAATGGAGGAAAAGGATTCATGTAGCCGACACCACGTAGTGGGATAAAGGCTTGATGTTGTTGTTGTTGTTGTATTGGAAACATTTAAGTATAATGGCTGATAAGATCAAGCAGTGTTTTTTTCTGACTATTCACTATGGAAGCAGTCTATCCCTTCTTTGGGACCCATGGTGCAATGGCACTTCATTGCTGATATTCTGGATAATGCCCGAGATTTAAGTTTTTATTCTTCCTTTTACTGTTGGGATGTTGGCAAAATTATTAATGGGAATAGCTGGATAATCCCCCTTTGTTTTGAGGCTACTATTGTTTCTAAAATTCGTAACGTCTGTATTAATAACCAGATCGAAAATCACCTTTGGCTAGACACTACTAACCCGAAATTCAACAATTTCAGGTCTCAATTCTATAGCAGTTGCACCCTGTCTCGTGGCATAAGTTGGTATGGCACAAGAATTCCTCCCTTCGTTTTTCTGCTTACGCCTGGATGGCCTTCAAACATGGATTAAAAATAACAGATGTCTTACGTTCTCGTGGTATTAGCAATGCCATTGTTTGTAATTTCTGCCATACCGAGCAAGAATCTGTAGCTCATCTTTTCTTTGAATGCACTTTCACTTTTAGCATTCTAAAATCCTTCCTCCCCTGATTGGGCAATCACCTTATGAGACCAAATTTATTTCTGACATTGGAAAGTGTTTTAGATCAGGGACTTGCTGCTCTCAATTTAACTATTACCTTTTGGCTGCCTGTGCAAACATTTATTTTATTTGGAGAGCTAGAAATGACAGCATTTTTTGTGGTATTGTTGATTACCAAGCTATTGTGATGACCAAAATCAGGAATGCCATTGATTGCAAGACTTCGACCTAGAAGAATTTTTGATATTTTTGTTGTCCACTATCGATCTTACTTCTCTCTCTCTGTTTTCTGCTGTTGGTGACCTGGCAGTTTTTTATATGACAATGATGAATGCTGTTCTTTTCAGCTGCCCCTTGGACGATCTTTTTGGTAACCAGGGGCTCTGCTCTTGCTATCCCTTTCGTGCTGGTATTTGGCAGTTTTACAAGCATTTTGCTCTATTTTTTGTTATTTTCAGCCCTTAGGCTTTTGTTACATCTCTTTTGAGTCTTTGATTTCTCTTTTTGTATACGAAAACCCGGACTATAGTTTTTCCTCATTTTTTCACTTGTAATCTCTTTTATTTCAATGTACGGTATTTCCCCAATAAAAAACTTCAATCTACTTGTTTGTAAAATTCTCCATATAATTAATTAATTAATTATCTTGTCGTTGATAGAATTGCTTTGGTTCATTCATATTTCAAAACTATCTAAATAACAATGTTATTTATAAAACTATATAAGTTGTTAGCTTTCAAAAAATATGCGTTTGGTTAAGGTTTCATTTGTGATGCCTTTTTTTATCACTAAAATAATTTTTTAGAACAAAAACTTTAATTTTTTACTAAAAAGCTGTAAAAAAACAGTCTTAAATGAATCCTAAATATATTTTTGTTATTTTATAGTCAGCTATTATAACTAATTCATACATGTTTATAGAAATTTCTTAATGACAATATATTTTGTTTGCATTATTAAATTTTTGAGCACACAAACATATATTTTTGGACTCTGAAAGTTTTGAAGTTTAAAAATAGAGGTCAATTGATACATAATAAAAAATCATCTCAATCAGGCACTGAAGTAGACACATATTTGAATAAGAAAATTTTAGATTAAAGGTTCATTTGTGTCGACTTTTTTATTGCTTTTTAAAATAGAGTTTTAGTTAAAAAAAATAATTAAAACTCTGTTAAAAGAAACAATAAAAAAGTCGTCCCAAAAGAACCCTAAATTTGAGACCATTTGGATACCGAGTTCAGCCAACTTATAGTTAAATTAAGGCTTCCTTTTGGGACAACTTTTTTGCAGTTTTCTTAAACAACTATCTAGTATAAAAGTTTCTTGAATTAGAAAATTTTATGATAGAAAGTCATTTTATAAAGCATGAAGAAAGTTGTCTCAATCGAAGCCTAAATATCTCAACGAGATGAAAATATGATATAGATAATTATAGTAGTTGTACCATATTAAGGCTTCATTTAGGATAGCTTTTTTGCTATTTTATAAATTTTTTTTTTTAGTACAAAAATTTTAAATTTAAGAATTTTTTTTACTAAAAAGCTGTTTTATAAAATAACAAACGAAGCCTAAGTTTGATGGTGAACTTTAAATTTTTTTTATGGTAAATATTATACTAATGTAAATTTAATCATTAATCACCCTATCACATGAAACATTCTCTAAAAATTTTATAGCTTTTTATGATCATATACCATAGATCTATGCAACGGTTATGTATGTACTTTAATTTCTCCAACAAGAGTTTAAACAAAATAAGTTCATATGGTGCACAATATTATAAGATTATGATGTGGCATGCAATGCTTAATGGTGCCGAATGTTGGCCATTAATAGAGAAGAATAATAATAAGTGGGGAAGAGATGAGAATGCTCAGGTCGATGAGTGGCTTTACCCTTAGAGATAGGTTACGAAATGAGCATATACGTGAAAAGGTTGGAGTAGCTCCAGTAGAAGATAAGATTAGAGAGAGTCGCCTTAGATGGTCTGGTCGCATAAAATAGCGGCCTTCTGATGATTTGGTTAGGAGAGTAGAGGTATTAGATTTGACTTATGTTAAGAAAGGTAGATGCAAACCTAAAAAGACTTGATTAGAAAATATTAGAAATGAACTTTCTTTATTAGATTTAAATGAGAATTTGACTTTTAATAAGACACAATGGAGGAAAAGGATTCATGTAGCCGACCCCACGTAGTGGGACAAAGGCTTGATGTTGTTGTTGTTATAATGTTGTTATAGAGAAAATAATTATATTAAAAAGTCAGAGGGGATGATGGTGCCAATTGAGTAGAAGATGAAGCAATAATATTGGTTTAGGTGTTAGCACTAAGGTTTTGTTTGGAGCAGCTTTATTACTATTTTTTAAAGTATTGTTTTAGTATAATTTTTTTTTTTTTTTTGGCTAAAACATTATTTTAAAAAGCAATAAAAAAATCTTCTCAGGCGAAGCATAAGTAACAAACTTGTAAAGACATTAATACATAAATGAATTAATAATTAAGTAAAATGTTTAGAAGAACTAATAAACTAATAATAAATTAAATTAGTCAAAAGGACCTAAGGGACCTAAGGGAAACTCGACGGACTTTAAAACGTTCAGATAATTAAGTAAACATTTAGAACAATTAATAATCTAAATAAGTGAAACAGAACCTAAAAAATAAATTAATTAATGTATAAATAAAATGAACGGTTGAGATTCATCTTTGATAAACTTAAAAAAAAACTAGAATTATATTTGGGTGGAATCCCAAGCCACTTTTATATAGTAGTATATTTTTAGCAATTTCACCCGTCTCCGAGGAGAAATAAATGGAGGTGAGCGGAATGCAATGAGGCGCAAAAATAGATGGTGTTGATTAAATTAATAATTTACAATAAATAAATATTGTACTTTCAAAGAATTTGGTAGCGGAATGCAACAACGATTTGGTAGCCAAGGCGCAAAAAAAGCAAGTTTCCTTCATCTTCCAAAACATTTATCCCTATATTTATACCATCCTCTCCGACGATCCATCGATCGATATATTTAACGATGGATCAATCTATTTCCTCTCTACATATGAGGAAGCTTTGCCCAAATCTAGAGCGAGAAGATGCCCTTGACACCGTCCTCGAGGTTCCTTTACCGGAGGAGATGTTTCCCAACCGGAAGGGAGGATCGTCGTCGTCATCGACCGACCAAGACAATCACTATGCTTGGCTCAAGTCGCAAGCTTTCAACAAAGCCACTGACACCCCGCCGCCGATGCTTTCCGGCCGGACCGCGGAGCTGCAGCTCCTCCTCAGCGTCATCGGCTCGCCGCTCATCCCTATGCCCGTGCCGTTCGACACCGCATTCAGTAACCGTTCCGTCTGCGAATCCTCCATTGTAAATCCTAATCCTTTTATTTGTTAATTGTTTTTGGAGCTTGTTGCAATTTGATACTTAAAAGAATTTTTAGAACAGACAAGGATTTAACGTATATCTTCATGATTATGTTGGATATTATTTGATTAAATAAATAATATCAACCACATATATATAATAAATGATCTCCTATCCTATCTACAAAATAACCATACCAATTTAATTTTGTTCTTTGTTTTTGATGTGTAACGTCAGACATTTCTATATACTTAATGTCTGAGAGCAACTCAAGCACAACAAAACACCTTTTACCATCTTAGATAACATCTCCAATAATTTAAATCTTTTATAATGTATTAATACCCTCTCTAATTATGAGAATAATGCCCTTTATAATCTTTTGACTTGTATTTGTTGAGTTGTACGCTTCAACTAAGGCTTCGTTTTGGACGGCTTTTTTATTTCTAAAACGGAGTTTTAGAACAATTTTTTTTATTTTTGTATAAGAAATTTCATGCAATATCTCTGCTGCTTTCAATTATTTATATGTGTACAATTTTCATGCAACTTTAAGATGATAAATTCTCACTTTGTTATCAAAAATATTTTAGCAAACAACATCATTCCATCCTAATTGATTATTTAAAAGAAATAATGAATGATTTAATTTCCCTTTTAAAAAATAAATAAAATTCTAACAATTCCATGCTTATATATACGGTAAATAAAAAACTACATGTTTATATGTGCAGCAAGCCTCAACGGCCAAGTACATACTACAACAATACATAGCGGCGACCGGCGGGCAGGCGGCGCTAACGTCGGTGCAGAGTATGTATGTGGTTGGGAAGGTGCGGATGAGCTCGTCGGAGTTCCACATGGGCAACGATAACTCCTCCGCCGCTGCCGCCGTTCCTCCGTCCATAACAAGGAATGGCAAAAGCGAGATCGGAGGCTTCGTGTTATGGCAGAAGAATCCCGAGCTCTGGTTCTTTGAGCTCATTATGGCTGGCTGTAAGATGAGCGCGGGCTGTAATGGCAAGCTCGCCTGGCGCCAGTCCTGCTCGGAGAAATCGCACGCTTCGCGTGGCCCGCCGCGTCCTCTCCGGAGATCTCTACAGGTTCTGTTTACAATGACGTTTCTTTTCAATTTTCATACCCAAAAATAGTCAATCTTATATTCTCATATGACATATTTTATATGAAAAGTTTTACTTTTGCCCAAACTATTGCATCCTGGAACATTGGTGACGCTAGAGAAATACAAAGTTTAGCTTTCGAGTCTTGTACGAAGATCTGACACATAGACAAATAGAATAGAGATGTGCAATAATCATAAAAGACATTAGAATTTTTACATGGAAAATCCCGTTCAGACTCCGCACGTAATAATTTATCCTACCATAGTAGAGGATTGAGCTTCATATGCAAAAGCTTGTAAGTTAATCCATAAGCCCTCTTTTATATTCTTCTTCCTTTTTGAGACCATTAATTATAGTTTGAATGTTGTGTTAATTCAAGAGAGGATCCCTTGACTAAATAATATTGACTTTACGAATCTTGAGGTCGTATATAGTCCTTATAAAATTATGAAATATTAAATTATTATTTACATTATATTAAAAAAAATTAATTATTCTTATGTAGGGTTTTCGTTATTTAATTTTATTACACTGTTGATAATCTTGTCACTACTGCGTGTATCTATGATTCTCCACAATAGTAGATTCTCTTCCAAGTACTTCTTTTCGCAAATGAAAATAGAAACATAATTTAATTAATTTTAAATAGAAGCCAAACTAAAAAACTAACTAATTATCATCTATGCTCAATGTGAGTAACTAAACTGCTTTTATAAAGGGAATTGCCTAAACATGCACAATAAAAAATCTGATTTTATTTATTTTCTCCCTCTTTTTGTATAAATAGCGCTTCCCCGGGACATGTATGAATTAGCTAGTTGCCCTCCTTAAAAATAAGCTATGATTACAATATGAACATGCTTAATTATTGAATTTCTTATATGATTTACAGTATCTTTACATCAAACTCATGATATCACATACATATCACGAGCATATATAGATATTTTTCTCCAAAAAATATAAGTAGTATCAAACTTGCTCCCAATGATATCTTTGATTTTATACGTGGCCTATTTAGGGGAACTAAACCTTTTAAAAAATTATTTTATATTATTAAAATATAATTGTCAACATAAGAAAAAATTAATCAGATGTGAATATATACGTGTCACTGTCAAGCTTAATATGCATACAACCATCTGAACCTTCTTAAACACCCATACATCCCTGGTCTGTATATGTAAAAGGCCCTACATAACGAGGTGGTGGTAGTAGGGGATAATAAGTAGGTTGTGTGTTTGGTGGATAGTAATATGTGGATGGGCTAACATGAGATGGTGACAGAGATAAGTATGGATAAAAAGGTCGACATTTACAAGCATTAAATAGCAATGTTGTATTATATACATATTGTATTTCAATAAGAGTGCTTAACAACACACAAAACTCATACTTAAATATAGAGTCAAAACATGTCCAGTCCTCTCTCTCTCTCTCTCTCTCTCTCTCTCTCTCTCTCTCTCTCTCTCATTCGTAATACATTGCATTTCACACTAGGTTTGCATCGAATTTCGACTCTTCAATTTCCTACTCGTCGACGGATCATGTCCTTGCCGCTATCTCTTTCACATTGCATCCCTCTCTATCTTACGCTTGCATCTTGCAATGTCCCAAGTTCCGATTCAACACTTAAAGGAAGGATCATTCCTTAATGGTGGAATGACATCCGGGTTAGTTGAGTCGAACGGTTCGACTGTTCTTATATCAGGTTATTACAACACAAATGGGAGGAAGAAGATGGTTTGGAAAAAAAATATTTACTTATTTATAGCAGACTGGTTTGTTAGAAATAAGTGTGAGATTATTGGCATACCAATCCACCAAAAGTCACCAAATAAAATTTCGATGGTTCTTCTGTTGGAATACAACCATAATTTTCGGCCATGTGTTTTTTCAGTACTTTTTTCATAAATCTATATTTTTTAATATAGTGAAAGTATAATTCATTAAAATGCCAAGCATTACATCAATGCAAGATAAATCAATGATATTACTATAACAATTATGTTAAATCTAAATAATTACACTATTATTACAATAAGAAGAAGAGCAAAGTAAAAATTGTTACAAAAATGATGTGCATTTGATCCTAAAAGTATATTGGGTATGACCTAGCTTCTTCCCATTGGCTACACTACATTGCCTTGCATGGCTACATCTATCTCCTCCCTTTGAGAGCATTTAACTCTTCTCTAGAAGATCACTATTCGGCTCCATAATTCGGGTTAGCAAAATAATGCTTTTTATTTTTCTTAAATCTCTTAGTTGTCGTCATTTTCAACTAGATATATATTTTTAACATATGAAGCTCATATTGCTTCTCACATATATAACTTTGAACATAAGTTGTAATATCTAACACCTTGATTCCTTGTTGCAATTGACATATATTCTTGACATATATTCGCTTGGGAGATCAATATCGACACAAAATTGCATGTTCATGTCTGCTCCCACAATTCAAAATCACCACTAAGATAATTATCATGGACATATAGTTCAATTTTATTAATGGGGCAGACAATCAAACTTTCAATCATATAGAAGAACTTCCCTGATGAAACTTCATTTTTTTTTGCCAGTATTATTTTTACATTCAAAACAATGTTGTGTATATCTAAGAACTATTTCTATATTGTATCCCTGAAAAATAAAATAAAATAAAATAGTCATGGATTGGAGCATGCATTCTTGCTAATATTATTACAACTATAAACAATATCATTAATCATTAAGTTGAATAGGTTCCAAGGATCAAAGCTAACTTTATTCTTTAGAGAGTAACTATGGTTGAGTCTTTAACATGCATTTTGTCAAATTTCTATATAATTTAACTCTTATATAAGCCTTGAAAGTCAACTGATATTTCTCATAATAGCTATCAATTTTGAACTTTACCATGATATTGATTGCTACATGATGATTATAAGCTCCATATTATGCCTTTAATACGATGTGATGAAACATTGACAATACTATTATGTCTATTATAAATAAACACCATGTTTTTAACAATTTATATTGACTCCCTTACTCTGCTTATTAATGTACATGCAAATTAATATTTTTTTAGTTAACTATTATAAGCATCATTAGGTGAATTTATAGTGTATTTAGAATTGTTCAATCCACACTTAATGTAGGTTGACATGTACTTTTGAAGCCTTGAATATAAATCAATATTATCATCTCTCTTCATATTCAATATGAACATATTTGACTTCAAATTATAATAAAATTTAATGAACTTTTCATATTTCTTTGAATTGTAACTAATATATCACACTACTTTACTGATTTCTTCACCTTAATTGAAAATTTCCTTTCATCTCATAGAGAAGGAAGATCCTCTTTCACTTTTATTTGCTCCAAAAAATCTGTCTGCTATTAATAAATTGAGTACACCCTCGAGCATGGAGCCTTTATATCAACGATCATTGAATTTTATATGCTTTAGGCACTTACCCTTATATGATAGGAGTTATTTACATGTCATTAATAAATTTATACTTAATTTGCTGAATTCTAATAGATTTTAAATAAATTTACATTTATAAATTTGAAAGAGAAATCTCTGAGGTCATATTAGAATTAACTAAAAATTGCTCATTTACATTATTAAGCATAACTTTTTAGTCATTTATGGAATTGAGTCCAATCCAATTTATAAATTATTTTAACTCAATAATATCCTTACTCTAATGATTTGGGTGGGCACTAAAATTTTATTTGGAATAGTTTTTTTATTAATTTTAAATCAATTTTTTTAGGCAAAAAATTTTTATACTAAAAATTATTTTAAAAAGCAGAAAGAAAACTGCCTCAAATGAAGCTTTTTTTAATCTAATTAGACTTATAAAAAAAACTCTAATACTATATTCATAGATTTTATATATTAATGTAATTTATAAATTATAAAACTTTAAAATAAAAATAAAAATTTAGATATTAAGTGACATTAAAATTATTTAGATTTTTTTTAATTTTTTTTTTCTTTTAACTTTGAAACGCTATGCACTGTAGTTCTGACTTCTAGGATATTACAGGGCCTAGACCCGCGCTCAACGGCAAATCTCTTCGTCGACGCAGTCTGCATCGGCGAAAAAATCATAAACGACGAAGAATGCTTCATTCTAAAGCTCGAAGTCAGCCCCAATGTCCTCAAATCCCGCAGCGCATCCAGCTTCGACATTATCCGCCACACCGTTTGGGGCTACTTTAGCCAACGCACTGGTCTCCTTATGCAGCTGGAAGACTCTCATCTCCTCCGTATGAAATCTGGCTGCAGTCGCATCTCCGCCTCCACCCAGATCAGCTGCAAAAGCATCAACAATGATTCTTCCATCTTCTGGGAAACTTTTATGGAATCCATCATTGACGATTATCGCTACATTGATGGCATCAATATCGCTCACAATGGCCGAACCGTCGTCACTCTGTTCAGATACGGTGAGGGATCGATTAATCATAAGCGCCGGTTGGAGGAGTGTTGGACGATTGAGGAGGCCGATTTCAATCTGCATGGCCTTGCGATGGATTCTTTTCTTCCACCGTCAGATCTTAAGGTCGATTGCGACTAGAGTTTGTGAGTTTTTTCCCCTTTTCGATTAGTTGATTTTTTTGTTATGATGTACTTTTAATTGCTCTTATTATTTTGTTTCATTTTAAGTAATTAGGAAATAGTGAAGAGGGAGGAACTGTAAAGATGGAGAGCAGGGTTTCCATTGTTTTTATTCGTTTTCATTTAACACCAAGAAAGGATTTGTAAGTTAAATCCAGAGTTTGGAGAAATTAGTGAGAAAGTGTAACTCATTATGTGTTGAATTGTTATTGCGATGCAAATCATTCATATCAAAAGAGTATAAAGTAGTACAAATTAAAAGCATGTGTCTAGAAAAGATAGAATTATGAGGCTGTGAGCTATGCTCATTTATTAATCTTTCTTACCTGTATTAGATAGGCTACATGTTTAAGCTTTTGACGAAAGCATTTTAAGTTGAGCATTCTCAGATTCTTCTCTCATTCTTATTTATCTGTTGTCAATTGAATCAGTTGTTATTAAAGAAGCAAAGCTCAAATCTTTGATATGCTAACTATATATTTTCATTATGAATTGCTCTCTCTCTCTCTCTCTCTCTCTCTCTCTCTCTCTCTCTCTCTCTCTATATATATATATATTTAAAATACTGATCCAATATTATATGTTTTAAAGTGGAGTCGTTGCTCTCTCAGATTGATTGCTTGATATTGTACACTGTTTGATGGAGGTTTTATAATTTGATTTTGCTAGCTAGGATGCTATCCCTATCTGCTTTTAAAGGCATATGAAATTGTATTTGCTCATTTTATTCAGTGGCATGGAGAAGAACTTGATATCTTCCATGTGTTAACGATAATACCAGCTGCTTCCTGCAGCAGGTTAATGAAACTGAAACAACAAATTGAAATAGAGTAGAGAAGATGTGGAAAACTTCTATATTCATTTCTATGGTTTCAAATTTTAATAAAAACAGTACCATAATATATACATCAGTTAGACCCTGAAGCAAGGTCCTAGATGACTACATTTCAATGGTGAGAAATAAATGCTGAAAAATGTAGCAGACTGCAATCATCAGAGTAAGCGACCACATGAGGAAATTAGAGAAAACACTTATCTAGGCTAGGAGGCTTGCTTATCACCCTCCCTCAAGTTAACTCTCTTCTTAGATATAGTTAACTTGTTTCTAGTGGTAAAAACTTCGTAATAGGTAAGGATTTTATAAAAATATCTGCAAGTTAATCTTGGTTAAGCACATGATGAATAATAATAATAGTATTTTTTTAATGCAATCTCTAATAAATTGTTGACGTCTACCAAGGAATAAAAAAATTGCATACCTCTGCCAAATCCCTGTTGAAATCCAAAGCCCATACCCGCCGCTGCTACAGTCTTATCTACAGTCCGCGACAACGCCGAATGGTCTCATCACTAGCTTGTCGAGGCTTGTTCAAGTCGTGCGACATTCTCGTCGTTAAAAGGAGAAAGAAAGGAAGACTTCGGCTGGCCTTCTTCACCTCTTCCATGCTCCTTCCTAACTCCCATCCAAACCAAGAGCTCTCTCGTTCGGAGAGAGAGAGAGAGAGAGAGAGAGAGAGAGAGAGAGAAGTCGATCCTACCTCCATCTTGTCTGCCCGACTTCGCCTCCTCCTCCGATGATCTCTTCCTGTCGGTCTGGGAAAATCGGAAGCAAACAACGGGAGTCCGCTAGCTGAGAAGGTAACTTTCTCCCTCAAGCGTGCTTATTCGGCCAAATCCCAAAGTTTGTCGAACTATAAAGAGGGAGAGAGAGAGAGAGATTGAATGCTTTTAATTATAATTAATTATAATTATAATTAATTATAGTTAATTATAATTTAATTATTATGAATTAATTTATAATTTAAATATTAAAATTTAAATAATTTTTTATTATAATTTTATATTATTAATATATTTTCTTAAAGAATTAATTAATGTTAATTAGTTATAATTAATAAAAGTAATATTAAGTTATGGATTATATATTGAATTAATTATTCTATTATATTTACTTCGAAATAAATCAAATTATTAAGAGTATGTTATAATTAGTTCTAATTAATATTAATATAAAATAATAATAATAATACTTAGCTCCCTCAATCCTCGTGGCCGATGTCAACCGATCAATCCGTGAAGGTACGAATTTTTTAACTCAGATTCTCTCGCTCTCCGAGAAGTTTCATGGACAGACCGAATAATGTCCATCAGTATGCCACTTTTTTGGCGTTGGTGTAGGATGAGACACCAACGGTGCCTAATCGACGGCGACACGTGTCCGAGTAACTCACCTAAACCCAAAACTCTACTTAATGTTTGTGGAGATAGACAGAAATGCCCATCGCACGTCTTTATTACGCGTGTGTAGGATGGGAACCCCCAGTGCGCACATACGGCGGAGAGGAGTCACTCATAAGTACCCGGAGCGGGGGGAAAGCAACTGCTCTTTTTTTTAAAAAAAAAAATTTTAAAGCGCCCATATACGCCTTTTGTTGGCTTGTGGTGGGAGAAAAATAAAAATACTTTCACCGCGGTGTCTCACAAACACCACCGTTAGCACATCTTTGTTGAACGTGCGGGTGGGTGGCTCTTGGTTTTTCCCTAAAACGGGGGAGACAGTCGGAAGCTGCCGAATTTTTGTCCTGAAATAAGGCAAGGACTTTTGATTAATTTGGGACTTTGGACTTGAAATCCAAATGGATACTTAAATGACACCTGCAATGTGGACTATGGTGAACGTCAGATCAACTGTGACAGTGACCGAGGAAAGAGAACTTGGGACCAGAATCACATTTCGAACTTGAAACCTAAAGCATACAATAAATTAATCAAATTTAATTCAAATGAACTCAAGTTGAATCAAATGTGTGAAAACTTTGGTAAAGCTTGGAAACTTGTGTTTTTTGAACTCGATCAATTGAACATCAAACTAGATTGGATCATGAACTTGAGCTTGTTATTTGAACTCGGCCTGACTCTTTACTGCCTAACAAGAGCAACAAGGTTGAGCTACAAGCTCATAACTTAGCTTAGGCCTTTAAAATTTAATTTGAACTCAAGAATGAACCGATGAACTATTAGAGCATAATCCTTGGAACAACTCAAGCTCACGAAGACTATGAGTTGGACCAGAGGATACTCGTACAATGGATGACGACGAACTGAACTTGAACGATGCAAGGGATTTGATTTGGACTCAAATGCACTTGCACAACTTGAACTCAAAATTGAATCCACTTTGGATATGGACCAAATGAGGATGAGTTTGATATGCAAATCAAATCATATAAAGAATGTCATAATGCTCCAAATAGAATTCTAATTTGTAAGATAACAATTTAAATCAAATGCGAGGGAACATATATGAGACTTGTGGACCAAGGGACTATAAGCATTCCACATTTACAAATAATGATGAAATTATAAGAGAACATCATGATGCTCTCAATGAGCATGCTAACTTATCAGTAGCCATAGATAAGAAACACAATATACTTGCAAGTGATGATGGAAGAGTTGTAATGAATACAAGAACAGTGGTGTAAAAAGATTCATGATGTGCACATGACTTAATTCAAACATAAAGTGGCTTAAAATCAATGTGGTGTATATCTTGCAAATATGAATAATAAGATCATGACGGACATTACGCTCACCGCCAACAACACATAATGAGTGCATATACAAGTTCCCTACGAAGGAGGGAAGTTAATATGCAGCAAATACAACAACGTCCATTTTACCAACTTCAGCCAATTGGCAAATGGAAGACATAGTCCCTTACAAGTGCTAAAGGATCAATATGCAATGATAGGTCGATGTATCCTCAAGTGCTATGTTTCCTGCAAATATATATATGCAACATACATTGAATACTACGAGATGCTTGTAATCAATGCAAATAAAGAGGGCAATTCACTTGCAAGCAGCATTGGTAGATATACAGACACAAGCGTATATTCAACACGTCATCTATGAGAAAGTATAGAAAGACTATAACAGATGTAAGCCCCTACGGGTCGTTGTAGAGTACTTGTTACACAATCAGCAATCTATAATTTGAGAGCAATCATAAAAGAACTACAAATAATACAAACTCCCATGAGCTATTGTAGGAGATCTGTTTTGCACTTAGTATATTATTTACAAGCAAAATTCCAAGTGACTGCATCAAATGCAAATTTCTACGGGTTGTCGTAGAAGACTTTTTTTAGAATATTTTAAAATATCCTCGCACATACAATATAACTTGTATACGCATAGGTACACTAAAAGGGGGGTTTACAATCATAGCACCCGCTGTGAGAAAATAAATCTTTACTTTATTTTTTAAATATAACTAATTATTTAAATTAATTTAAAAATATTATAAACTAATATTTTAATTTAAAAATATCATCATTATTCTAATTTTAAATATATATGTAAATAGAAGAGAGAAAAATTATTTTTTTATATTTTCATAAAAGTATATAAAACAAAATAAAGAGAAAAAGAGGAGGGAAGAATTTTTTTTTTTAAATATTAGTTTTATTCTAAATAAAATATATTTTTACATGGATATCGAAAATAGTTTGCTTTATTTGTATTTTGAATGTTCTCTTTTAATCAAATCCGTGTAGTCGGATGTTAGACTGCCACGAAGGGCGGGCTAGTATCCTTTTATTTGTTTTGAAGAAAAGGAACTATGATTCACTTTCCTAATTAGATATAATGTAGGGAATATACGAATCATCCTAAAAGATGATTAATATATTCCCTATTTATCTAATTAGATGAATGAATCATTAATTCATTCTTATAATCTAGTATATATATACGATATTTGATTTACTCGTGAAAGCGGGTCAAATATCTATATATTTCTTGGTTATGAGAATGAATTTAAGCAAAATTTAGATAAAGCAGGATTTTTTTTTAAACAAAGATTTTATTTCCTCACATGATTCGCTTTATTTATATTTTAATATTTTCTTTCATTTAAATTCACATAGTCGGATATTATACCATCTCGAGGGGCAGCCTAATGTCCTTCTATTGATTTTAGAGAAAGAAAACTATAATTCGTTCTTCTAATTGGGTTTAGCATAGGGAATATACAAATCATCCCGAAGAATGACTCGTATATTATCCTATCGACCTAATTAGACTAATGAATTATAGATTTATTTATATTATCAAATATAGAAGATATCTGACCTGTCTGTAAGAATAGATCAATTATTTATCTATCCTCTAATTACAGAAATAAATCTTTAAAATATAGATAAAGTACTAATCCACGTTCACAGATCTTTCCCCTACTTTAGAAAGGAAACTAAGATAGGGTTTAGATTATTCTGGGATCTAGACTCCCAATAGGGGCAAGCCCCTATAGTTAATTACATCTCCTAAGAGAATACTCTCAATTTAAATGAAGACTAAATGATTCCAAAATTATATACAATTTTAATTAAATATTTGGGCTAGTTTAAATTTCCATGATCATGCTTTAGATTATAGTGTTTTGACACTGAATTTGGAAGAATCAGAGTTGATTAGGAAGAAGACTGTGCGGAGAGAAGTGTATAAGATCTGGACTTACCACCTGCCTTGAGTGGGCTGCCAGCTAACAATCCTAATCACAATAATTCACCGATGATGCAAGATTTTAAGATGGCTCTATCCTAGGAATCAAGGAACTAGTAAGGAATCTAAAATAAATGCAATGGAATATGCTTACAAAAACCAAAAATCTACTCGTATGCTGATGATGCATCAAACAATTGTAAATATAAAAGGGCTGATTTTATTAATATCAATTTCACAAAGTACATCCTAGTGTCTGTAGAAAAATGAAGGTGGCCAGGCTCCACCGACAACAAACCTGGATTCTAAGCCTACGAGAAGGTAGAATTAAATATAACTGCTTATGATCTTCAGGCTCCAAGTCTTCTGTGGAATTCCAAAAATGAACATTCTCCTGGTAGAGAATATTACTTTTTGGAGCCCCACTTGCATGTATAAGCAGCTATCTTTAATTCTTTTACAGACTCCAGATACTTTACAGACTCAATCTATATACAACAATCTAGGAAATAAAAAGCTTTACATTTCTTTTATAAAACATCAATCCCTAGTAACATTCTACATTGCAGGTAAGTAAAAAAGCAGAAGAGCAGAGCAGATATATATTTATGCATGTTATTAGTGCGTTGTGTACAGTTATAAATGCAGGAAAGCAAAGACAGAAAAATAAAGTACACGACCCTCACTTAATTCACTCCGCTCTCTGGTGTACTGACAGAAAAATAAATATGCATGTTATGCAGTACATAAAAGTAAGCAATCACACATAGGTGCCATCTAGGTAAGACACCCGCAAACAAACTACAACAAATCACCGACCTAGCCTAGGTTAAAGTTGGTTGTCCTAGCAAGCATCTAAGTGTGTGAAAAAAGTCGTGTGGCTTGAATATTTCCTATAGGAATTATTGTTTAAATTACATGTATTATTAGAGTTTATTTATTAGAGTCCAAATGTAAATTTAATTGAAGTTTAAGTTGAGTGTATTTGAAATTCAAATTGTTCTAATTTTAGAAGTTTAAAGTTTGTTTTAGTTATAAAGAACTTATAGATTGATAATTCACTAAGTATAGGAAATTATCAATTTATAAGTCCTAGAACTTTCAAGATGTACATTCGTCTTATAAGGAAGATAAATGTTCATTTTGGAAGTTCTTAAAGTTTTATTAAAGGGAGAGAAAGGGACCTTATAAATGCAATACCACATGCCTTCCCGAAGGAATCTAGCACGTCGCATAAGGTCGGTGTTTTATTACTTTTGTTTGAAGATCTCCAAATCCAATTGCGTTAGTGCCTTCCTAAAAGGAGTCATGCACAACACATAGGATATCTCTTTATTATTTATATATGTTACAGCTTCTTTAAATCAAAAATACCTAAAGTCCTCCAAAGGGAATCAAACTTTAGGTATAAAAGCCTCGATTTATTTAACCTAAGTTAATAATCAAATTTAATTGATTAAAATAAATATTAATCAATCAAATTATTAAATCAACTTAGTTTAAATAAATTAATATTTAATTTAATTTTTAATAAATTTTATTATAATATTCAGAAATGGATTATTTATTAAATTATTAATGATTTGAATTTGATTTTGAATGTTGATTTTAAATGTTGGTTGGATATCACCTTTGTTTCACACCGAGGCCGTGAAGTTTATTTCACCTTCCTTGGGGCTAAGCTAATAGCCTCGTAGGCCTGGGTTACCCAGTCGTACCCGGTATAATTAAGTAGCTTAAATATTATTAAAATTTAAATTTAATTAATTTTATTCAAAAGATGTTTGATTACTGACTTTACAATTTGGTTAAGTATTTTTGGAGTTTTAAAACAATTTTTGGGTATTTAAGAATTTTTGGAATTTTGTAATCATTTAAATAAGGGTGTTTTTAAGAGTTTTAAAACAATTTTAAAACACCCTTAAATCACATAGCAATCATGAACAAAATAGAAGTGCACCTAATGTTCCATAGAATAGTTATGGTGAATTATTAAAGTCATAAGTCATGTAATCACTTATGAATTCAATAATTCAAACATAAAATAATAAGTATATCAAACTGAATTAAGGGTATTAGAAGATGTAGATCACATCTTCAAATAGGATTCTATTCAATTTGAGAAACATAATCATATATGATTGAAAGGTTATTTATAAAAAGGTCATGATATTTATTCAAATAAATTTTCCCTTAAACATATATGATTATGACATGGATTTATTTTTTCAATGAAATTCAGGCTTTCAATGATTCTATGGAATACTAATATGCATTGATTAGATGATTGAAAAGTTTACAAATGAGTTTTCAAATATTCAATCCAAGTAATGGATTAAACATTTGAACACTCATTTGGGATTAGAATCAAGCTCTGAAATTCTCCCCAAAAATCAGAGACAGCATATGCTAAATCTCAGGTGTCATGCCATTTAATGTTTTATTTAACTATGTATTCAAATAAAATATAATTAAAAGAAATTGAGAAAATCAAGGACTTAAAATGTAACTTTCAAAATAATGAAAACCAGGTTCTGATTTTAATTTTATAAAATAGGAAATTTTATTCAGAGAATAAGAAGTGGTTGTAGAAAAATTTTGGCCTCGTATTTTATTTTTTATGATTTTTCAAAGTTCTGTGATAAAAAAAATAATTAAAATAAATCATGGGCTCGGAATTTACACGTGGCGATGAACTACCGGTCCACGCGGGATTGCGGCGGTTAAGGCGCAGTTCACTTAAATGATTCAGCTAGGCACAAACACTGTCCGATCCCACAGTTCAGATCTGATGGATAGGATTTGATCCTGTGGGTTTGATCTAAGTTACGGGATTAGACGGTCAGAGGAGACCCAGTGATTTACAATGGACGGATGAGATGCAGCCCTTGGTTATAAGAGATCGAAACCAAGGGTTGATCAAGTGAAAGCATGACCGTCCGTGATAGCCAAAGAAAACGGACGGTCCTGATTTCATCTCCAAGCTCCAGAACCCGAAAACCCTAGATTCAAAAAAGTTTTTAAGCTTCACTTACAGACGATTAAATGGCATGATCGATGAGATTTAAGAGATAGTGATCGAGATGAGGAGTGGGGAATGGTTTTCGTGCGTTGAAATGCCTTATATGAATATCTTTTTAAGAACCTAGATGAGAACTTATGTTTTGAATTTTTCACCTCGATTGTGGACGGATTAACCCGTTTAATGGCGTGTTGCATTTGTGGATTGTCCACGCTCCAATTTGTAGAAGACACCATGGCCGGAGGGGCTATGGATTGGGTTGGAGAAGACCTGGACGTGGTTAGACTTCGGTTTGGTCGGAGGCTCGCCGGCAGCAGTCTCCAAACGCCGGGCTTTGGATGGGAAAATGTAGAGAATGGTCTCTGGAGCTAGAACGAAAAGAGAATATGTTTTGAGAGCTTGAGTGTAGAGAGAGGATCAGTTTTAGAGTCTCAGCTCTCTTGGGGGTTTTGCCCTATTCTAACTATTCCAGAGCAAATGGATGGTTGAGATTAACTGGGAGAGTTCCTGGATGGCTGCCAAGTGTCCTAGGGTAGTTAGGAGCAGGGAATCAAAGGACAACAAGGACACATGACATGTAAAGGTGTTTTTGGCCATTGGTGCACATGGAGATGTGGCTAAGAGCTGGAACAGAAATTAAGAGGACTCTTAGAAGTCTTTAGAACTTGTTTAGATGATTAGATGGACCTAGGTTCAACTAGATAGATGGGATTAAGGAATTTAACCACTCTCAAGCCATTTGAATGTTTAGTTTGACAGTTTGACCAGTCAACTTGACATGTTGATTAGTGAGTTGGCAGGCAAAAGAGGATTAGGGAATGATGACAGAGTTTAAGAACAAAGTAAATCAATGGGCAAGGAGTTTGAATAAAGGTTTATTATAAAAAATGATTTTGAGCCTTAAGTTGACTAGTTTGACTAGTCAACTTTAGGCAATGTTGATAGGATGGATTATAGGTAACATGAGTGGTTGCAAATGATCTCCGTGGTTGGATCAATCACATGAATAAAAGGGTGTTTACGTGATGGGGGTTTGACCATCTATGATGACTTGACCAAATCAAATCCATGGATAGACCCATTACGGATTTGAAGAAGTTGAGACTACGTTCAAAAAGGATTTTGGAGAAGTTTGGATGCCATTAGAATTTGATTGATTGAACATTGGTTTGATTTAAGTGATTGAAGACTAAATGCTTGATTGAGAGTTTATTATATACATATTGATTAGATCTGACCAAATGTTGAATGATTGATTGAAGATTGATATATACATGTTGATTGGAGATTGATTGAATGCAGGCTAATTAGATTCTGACTGGATATGGATCGAATGTAATTTATTGATTAAAATTTTAATTAAATATGAGATTGATTGATGAATGATTATATGGATGATCTAAGGACTAGAGTGAATGACTGATTGAGCACTGGATGGTTGACAATTGGATAATTATCAGCCACTGGATGTTTGATCAAGAGTAGTGATATGTCCTGATTACCTCAGACAAAAATGAGGTCAACACCCACATGGGCGCCAATGAGCGTGTTATTGGTACACACGTAACATTTAGGGATGCTTCGCAGGTCAATAAGTGAATTCAAGTTCGAACCCGATCCTCTTATGCGGATCAATATGAGTCGACAGAGTTCGAAATATTAAAAAAATACACGGTTGTGGTGACCGTTGTATTTATTTTAATTCATTCATATTAGGCCTTCAAGGCTAATAATCAAGAAAATTCACTAACAAGGGCTTGAAGATCAAGGAACCCGATCCTTCGTCAATAACCCGATGGAGTCGACAAGGTTCAGTCCATTAAATGAAAATAACCCCAAACATCTCGAAGATGGTCGTTTTGAACGAAAATCCTAACCGGAGGTGTTCACAAACCATTTCAAATGCCCAAGAAAAAAATAAAAAAATCTCAAAATCCCAAAATTCCAAGATATTTAAAACTGAAATCAAGCTATCAAACACTTAAAGTAAAATCCATCCACCCTCTGCAACAATTTGCCGGGTTGGACAAATTAAAATTTACATCAGCTCACATAGAGTTAATGTCTAGTCGAAAATATCATTATGATTCCTTATCAAATAATCTTCTGCCAGTAAAGACGTGGTACGTGTCCTCTAACCGACGAGTTTGCCGCCAAATGGCACCGCAGGATAAATAGTTATGACCAGGGGCCCTCTAAACTGAGTGGTTTTGCCGCCAAATAGCACCACGAAATACCGGTTATGGCCAGAGCCGATACGTTCCTTATTGGCATCAAATTCTTGAGATATGAATCAATGGGATATAATCGATAGGGCACAAAGCCCTCTGTTAGCTTAGGTGGATTCAAATTTGTCCTCTTAGACAAATATTCCCACCAAGTCTACAAGGTTCCCTTGGACGAAGTAACTCATGGCTGCCGACAAGGATCCTTCTGTCAGGTTGGGTCGACTACCTCCTATGATTAAGTATACTAGGGACCATGATGGCCCGGGATGACAGAACCATGGGATCTTGATCGGGTCTATCATTCATTCCCTCATCATCCACTTTAAGTATACGATGGCGAAATTTCTAATTTTAAATATCAAATGCCCAAAATTTCCAAAACTCTTCAAACTTTCAACCATTTCCAAATCCCAATGCCTATTGCTGGTACTATATGCTAGATAATGCGTATCTCTATGTATTTGATTGACAACTAGCCTTAATCGAAAGATCTCTCTCATGATCGGGAGGGGTAATTAACTATAGGGGCTTGCGCCTATAGGAAACTAGAACTCAGATCATAAAGTCCTCACAAAATGAGGGCAAAATCTCTTGGTAGTGTCTTATCTACAAACCTATATGTCTTCTAAAATTTACCTCGGAACCTAATGCATTAAAACTCCCTCGCCAAAGAAAAGAAATAACACACGGGCAAAGGCCAGTGCCAAATTTTCGGAGCCCACATAAATTAATTTCAATGTGTTTAGTGCTGGCATGAAAATAGGATTATTGGCCGGAGCAATTGCAAAGATATTATCGAAATATAAAGGAGTAGGAGAGGAGGGTAGGTGAAATTTGTGAAGCACCTGACGTAACCAAATGAGATCTATAGCTTATGTAGCTAAGCTATATATTCTACTTCTGTAGATGATCAATCAACTGTCTTCTGTTTCTTAACTTGCCATGAAGTTAGTGTATTTCCAAGATAAACACATAATACAATAGTAGATTTTCTATCAGTTGGGTCTCCAATCCAATCAGAATCAGAATAAGTAGATAGCGTCAGATTTCTAGGATAATAGGTAGATCGAAACAAACCTTTGATGTATCTAATTAGGCATTTGAGAAGTTTATAATCAATTTCCATTGGTTGATGCATGTGCTGACAAAATTTATTAACTGAATATGCAATATCTTGACTCGTGATGGTTAAATATTGCAAAAAAAAAAAAAACCATGGTATATCTTTATTGGTCTAGATTGGAAGCTGTCACCAGGGAAGGTTCATTAGAATTCAGTTTAGTGGGAACATATTTAGATTATGAGAAATGTAAACCGTTTGCAGGTGATGTCACATGCATTACAAGAAAGTATTAAATTGTACCAAGATTTTTCATATTGAATTTGATGTATAAGCTTGAAACTAATTGCTAAATATGTTGCTCATCATTGTTAGTAAGAAAAATATCATAAACATAAATGAGAATATATATAGTAGTTGAGTTCTTATGATAAAATAATAAAGAGGGATCGACAAAGCTTTGTTGAAAACCAAAATGCAATAGATAATTGGAAAAGGGTTCAAATCATTGATACGGTGATTGTCTTAAGATACATAAGGACTTCTTGAGCAACAAACTTGATTTGGATACTGAGAATCTTGAAAACCTGAAGGATGAGACATAGACCTTATACTTTATCTTGTAAAAAGGCATTTGATCTCTACTGCACCAATACGGATACAGCGACACGGATACGACACGATACAGATACGAGACACGTCAATTCTTAAAAGTATAGGATACAGATACGGTGCGGATACGACATTATAATATATAAATCATACATAAAAATTAAAAAAGTAATCAACAATAACAACAACAACAAGCCTTTGTCCCACTACGTGGGGTCGGCTACGTGAATCCTTTTTCGCCATTGTGTCCGGTTAAAAATCAAATTTTCATTTAAATCTAATAAAGAAAGATCATTTCTTATATTTTTTAACCAAGTCTTTTTAAGCCTACCTATAATCAAACTTTTCATTACTTTTTTTTTGTCATTTCAAATATTACACTTTGATTGCTTTCTTACTTTCTTAAAAAATAAGAATGTAATCAAAGCATAATATTTGAAATGACAAAAAATTTTGAAAATAACATTATTTATAAATATGTTGCGACTTTGCCAGGGTCCAAGGGGCTCTGCACCCTGGCAGGGTTCGACCTTATTTTTAAAGTTCATAGGTTGCTTTTATGGAAAGATACTGAGCGATACTAAGCGGTACCGAGCATGTTTTAGCTTCTCAGTGCCGCTTGGTACCATTTGGTACCCTTTTATACTGAGCAATACCAAGCGGTACCAAGCAATACCGAGTTACAATGCCGAGCGGTACTAAGTTCCAATACCGAGTGGTACCGAGTTCCAATACCGAGCAGTATTGAGCAATACTGAGTTCTAGTACCGCTCAGTACCGAGCGGTACCTAGCAGTACCAAGCAGTACCGAGAGGTACCAAGTATAGGACACACGTATCCGATACGCATGTCCAATTAAGTTTAAATAATATTTTAATTAGACACGACAAAGCCGTATCCGACACATATACATGCCGTATCGGAGGCGTATCCGTATCCGACACGTATCCGATACAACATGCCACGTAAATAGGAGTATCCATACAACATAGCATTTGATACATCCAACTACATAATATTCCATTTAAATTTGGTCTTTATAGTGAGAAGAATGCAGATTGTTGAAAATATTGCAATTGGACTAAATGTATCAAGATAATTTAAACCATATTCTTGATGACATCCTCGAGCAACAAGTCTAACTTTGTGTCTAGCTACACTCCTATCCTAGTTTAGCCTTGTTTTAAAAATACATTTGCATCCCAAAACATTTTGGTGAGGTGTATGAGGAAAAAGTTTCCAAGTGCCTTGAGATTGGAGAGCTTTAAATTCTTGTGACATAGCATTTCGCCAAACTGTATCTTTAATAGTTTTAGTATAAGATGTCAGATTGCAACAAAGAGTAGGATTAATTATACTAATAATTACATTCGGTTTTAGCTTCCTTGTTTGAAATCTTGTAACCATTTTATGTGTATGTTGCAAAGAGGCAACATCGGAAATAAAGTTGTGAGCTGACTCAATGTGAGGCAATGTAACAGTAGTTTGTTCCATGTTAGAAGTTAGATGTAGATAGAGAATTGGTTTTGTTGGGCACTGTAGTAGCTGGTGGTGGAACCGGAGTTGAAGTGATAGAAGTAGTAGGCATTGTAGGAAGAGAAGTAGAAGGCACAAGAAATAGAGGAGGAATATAAGAAGTAGAATGACTTGGCGGAGAATCAGAAGAAAGCTGATGCTAAGGAAATGTGTTCAACGAATTTTACATGCCGAGAAATGAACATTTTTCCTATTTCAATGTGATAATATTTGTAACCTTTAGTGTTGGCAGCATAGCCAATAAATATATAGGGAAGAGATTTGGCTTCAATTTTCTGCTTAGAATATGTAGTTAAACATAGATAGCACAAACATCCAAAAATTTCGAGATGGTTATAATTTTGATGTTGATTTTGTACCAATTAGAAAGGTGAATCTTGTCTGGTAGACAATGATGATAACTGGTTTTAAAGATAAACAACAGTAAATAATGTGTCAACCCATAGTTTTAAGGCAAGTTTAGCCTCCACCATGAAAGTTCGTGCTGTTTCAATAATATGTTTATGCTAGCATTCAACCAAGCTATTTTGCTTTGAAGTGTATGGGCATGTAATGGTGAACTATCACATTCATGAAGAAAGATTTGGAAATTAGTAGATGGATATTCACCACTACTGTCAGTATGACAAAATTTGATTTGTTATTAAAATGACGTTCAACAAATGCTTTGAATTGAATAAATTTAGAAGAAGATTTAGATTTTTGAAGCATATGATATACCGAACTAAAACAAGAAAATCATCCACAAATAAGATATAATATTTAAAACATTGCATAGACAAATTTGGGGAAGGTCCCCATACATTAGTATATATTAATTCTAATGGTGAAATTGAACGAGAATTGGAAGTAGGGAAAGATAATTTGTGACTCTTTGCAAGTGCACAATCATTTCAATGAAATGTTTTAGAGAACATTGAACCAAAAGTCACAAGTTGCTTTTTCATTTGAGATTTAAGTGAGATGGATGCATGAACCAAACGGCGAGCCACAACTGAGAAGAAAAGGAAGCAACCATAAATGAAGATTTGGAGAAGAGCTTGAAGTAGGATGATTAATTGGATAGAGCCCACAATGACAGGGACATAGGAGAAGCATGTGATTGGTCTTCAAATCCTTGATTTTGTAGCTTGTATCATCAAACACAATGGAACATAAATTGTGAGATGTAAGTTTAATTTACTAAAATAATGTTATCAGAGAGTGGAGTAAAGAGCAACTGCTAGATTTTGATCCACAAGTA
>NW_021319315.1:3719342-3733302 GCF_001605985.2 Dendrobium catenatum | reverse complement strand
TGCACGTATCCAAGGTGTGCGTTGTGGGTGCGGGTGCAAGCGTTGGGAGCCTAAGTCTGGGGCAAGGTGTTGCACAGGAGTGACCGATGAGTTTAGACGAGGATGGGTCAAATTCTAGTTAGCAGATTGACCAGGACACTACCCCATTTTTCAATTGGGTCATAAATTGGAATCCAAAACCGACTAGATTGTTAAACATGTCAACCCGAACCCAAATTTTTCTGGTCGGGTTCGGGTTTGGTTAATTATTGACACCTCTAATAATGTGCATATTATCGAATGCAGGATCCTTATTTATTTCAAGTATTATATATAGTTCAAAAAATAATTAAAAAAATGAATGCAAAATTTGCATTGCTCTTTTTTTCAAAAAAAAAAAGTAATGAGGAATAGCTTTATATAATCAAATATATTAGTGCGTGCTCATCACGTTAAACCGTTAATCAAGTATTATATTATTTCAAGGAATAGCTTTATTTCAAGTATTATTTCAAGGATATTGTGACACTTTTAATGTAATTTAAAATTTTATATATTATATAAATAATAAAAAAAAAAACCGCAAATCATGTAAAAAGCTCATAACGGAGAAGCTGCAAATCCTCTTAAAGCGTTACAAATAGGACATGCAGGATTGCCGCAATTATCAGGCCTGAGTCACTCCAACAAAGGAATCAACGCACTTCCCGCAATTCCACCGCCATCGAAGGCGGTAAAAAGAGATGCGCGTAAACAGAACGCGTAGGCTGTGCATTTGGTCCATTTAATTTACCTGATTTATAAATTAATAAAATTACTTTATCTTGCTTCCAAAATTTAATAAGTTTAAATAGTAAAATTATATTTTTAATATAGCTGAACGCAATAAAATATTAATCTGTCCATTTTACGTCTGAATAAATTAATTTTAATAATAAATTAGCTACGATAATTTTAAATATCATGGATAAAATAAATATCAAATAATATTCATTAGAATTTATAAATTTATAAATGAAGAATATTTATATTATTTTATTATTAATAATTATTTATTTATAACTCATGAATTTTTTTAATTGTTTGACTTGAAAAAAAAAACGACCTAAGAAACAAAATTTGTAAAGTAAAATTTATTATTGATAGTCGGATATTTTAACAACTGAATCAAATGCACAATTAAGATCAATTAGACTTATTTTTTATAATTTTAACTAAACAACGTGCACCCCTACTTGCCATTTCATACAACCCCTCAATCTTTACGCTTTTATTTTTAATATTAAATCATCAAAAAAAAAAAAAAAACACTTTAATCAGGCATAATTGAATTAAAAGTTTTCAAAATTAAATTTGAGACCATATGAACTCCAATCTGAACAAAATTATAGTTAAGCTGGATGTCTCAGCAAGAAACCCAATGAAACTTAAATCAATCCAATTTGAGTCCAAATGAGCTCGAATCAAAGGCTTAAAGCATATTTGAAAGTTTTAAAGAATTAATTGGATTATGAAATAATCTTTGAATATGGTATGATTAGAGCTAATCAAATGGATCCACGAGACTAATCAAACAAGCCCAATGTCATTTAATTCTGACATCATTAAGGCACTTAAATATTTGACAAATGCTCAATGATTTAGGGAATCAATATGGACAGTGTGATGTGATACTCCAAATTTGTTCTAAATCTTCTCCATATTTAGGAAGCATACTACTTCAAAAATTTATAAATAGGCCCTCATTCTCTACATGAGTGAGAAAAAAAGGGAGAGAATTAAAGAGAGCTCTTGCATTTTTCATACATCATTGTCGACAACCACCATGAGTTATTGCCACCAACAACTATCATAAGCTATTGTCGCTAACAACCATCATCACAACCAATGATCAACATAATAAATCTCTACCATCTCTAGAATATTGATAAGATTTAACCTTACTTTTGGATATAAAAATCCACATGTAGACACTTATTTTTTATAATTTATATTAAAAAATCAAGCACTGCTTTTGAATATATAGTGTACCTCTATGAACATTTAATTTTTTTTAATCTTCCTTAGGGAAATAAACATTTTTCTTAACCCCATCTTCTTCAATTGTAAAGAAAGGAAGATCACTGTATCACATACTACATAGTGGATTTTCTAATCGCGCTAGGGCTCTTGATTTTTTTCCTTTTTCAGATTTTTCACTTGAAAAATTCGATGTCACTAATGATTGTTGCACCTCTTTCTTATCTGTGTTCCTATTAGATCTTCGTATAAAGCTAGGACACTAAACTATCTATCTCTCTACCATTATAAATATTATGGCATGAAACAATTTAATGTCGTATGTGGGAAATGATTCTTGGCTGGAGGGAAACATATGGTACAACCTGGAAAGGTCGTTCACGTCAACGTTCTATGTATGGTCATAGTGCAATGATCACTATCATTATCTATTATCATATTCAAAAGAAGTCTTTCAATATTGAGGGCAAAGTCATTGCAACAACAAATAAGAATTGTCCTATATACTCTTAACTTTTAGGCATTACTGCATGAATTTTGTGGGAACTATATTAAGAATGGGGGGAATCCTTGACTGCAACCTAAAACATGATTATGATAAAGTAAATTCCTCTAATATTTTCAGCGTGCATCTTTCATAAGGATTCCAACGAGTGCAAGAAGGTTTAAGTGAATCTTAAGCTATATATAGTGCTCAGCTGGACTTTTATTCCATGGCCAATGTCATAATCTTGACCTTGAAAAGGTTGTAATGGTCTAAAGAAAGACCAATCATCATCTTTGATTTGAGATACAAGCGGCATGCACCCCCTCCCAATCAAGGTATAGTCGATTAAAGGTAGATTCGATTCGACCTCTTCTATATAGGTTAATATCATTAAACAATGTTATGCTAAATAATCTCTGAAAGATCAAACATCATTGATAGATTTTTCTCAATCTCTTCTATACTAGTTACATTATCAAATAATACTTTGAAAAATAATTTCAGATAGGTTAAACATTATAAGTGAATTTCTTTCAATATCTTTCATATAGGTTAACATTATTAAGTTACACTCTGATAGATAATCTTGGATAAGTAAAACATCCCTTGTGGATCCCTCAATACAGAAAAAAACACTCATTACCAGTTGATCATTTTCGTAGAAAATAAAAAAAAATTCACGGCGAAAGGTGTATTTCTGGCTAATTTAAGACAAAAATGTAGTTGAAGATAAAATGAGCTTTAGAAACTTTTTTCGATGAAAATTTTCCGGCGGATTTACCAATGAATTGCTAGTGGAGTTGTGAAGCAATATTCATCGTTTACAAGTCACTCTTATCGGCAGTTTATCCACCGAAACTTTCGGTGGAATTTTTTAGCCTAAAATACGAGACATTTTTGTCATATCTCCATTTTCGACGGATATTCTGCCAAAACCTGTAGCAAAAACAAAAAATAAAAAAAAATAGCAATCACTCTTATGTTTTCTATAACACAACAAACCTGTATAACATAACAAATCACGCCAAAAATATATCATGCTTGGCACATAATAATCTCCCCAAAGAAAAAATTATTACGTGCAGGTTTGAATTCACTAGAAAAAATTAAAAAATTATTATGTTAACTTCGATCTACATGTTTGTAATATTCTCCATATAATTAATTAATTAATTAATTATCTTGTCGTTGATAGAATTGCTTTTGTTCAATCATATTTTAAAACTATCTAAATAACAACGTTATTTATAAAACTATATAATTTGTTAGCTTTCAACCAATATGTGTTTGATTAAGATTTTGTTTGTGATAGCTTTTTTACAATCAAAATAGTTCTTTAATACAAAAACTTTAATTTTTTACTAAAAAGCTGTAAAGAAAAAAGCAGTCTTAAAAGAAGCCTAAATATATTATCGTTATTTTTTAGTAAGCTATCATAACTAATTCATACATGTTTATAGAAATTCTTTAATGATAAGATATATTGTTTTAATTGTAATTTTTTTTAGCGTACAAACATATATTTTTTTACTCTAAAAGTTTGGAAGTTTAAAAATAGGGGTTAATTGATATATCAACAAAAATCATCTCAATCAGGCACAAAACTTGACGCATATTTGAATAAGAAAATTTTAGATTAAAGGTTCGTTTGTGACACTTTTTTATTGCTTTTTAAAATAGAGTTTTAGTAAAAAAATAGGAAAAAAAATTTTAACTAAAACTTTATTTTAAGAAGCCTAAGTCTGATTTTGAACTTTAATTTTTTTTATGGTAAATATTATATTAATGTAAATTTAATCATTAATCACCCTATCACATGTAAACATTCTCTAAAAATTTTATAGCTTTTTATGATCATATACCATAGATCTATGAAATGATTACGTCTGTACTATAATTTATATAGCTTTTAAGGAGAGCTGATTGTATTGATATGAATGGATGAAATGATATATAATTAAATTAAGGTACACTACAAGTTTGAGTCATTTTTGCTGATATTATTAGAGTTCTCCAACAAGAGTTTAAACAAAAAAAAGTCCATATGGTGCACAATATTATAAGAATTATGGAGATTTTTAAAAAATATTTCAGTTCTTTTTATTACTTTGATGTTCTATGTGACAGCTTTAATATGAAAAATTATTAATGAACATTTTGTTTTGAGCAATTTTTTTATTGTTCTATGTAAAGTTGATAGAAAAGTACCCCTCAAATTTAAGGAAAAACTCTATAAGATGGTGGTGTGGCATGCAATGCTTTATGGTGCCGAATGTTGGCCATTAATAGAGAAGAATAATACTAAGTTAAGTGTGGAAGAGATGAGAATGCTCAGGCGGATGAGCGGCTTTACCCTTAGAGATAGGATACAAAATGAGCATATATGTGAAAAGGTTGGAGAAGTTCTAGTAGAATATAAGATTAGAGAGTGTCGCCTTAGATAGTTTGGTCACATAAAATGGCGGCCTTCTGATGATCTGGTTAGGAGATTAGAGATATTAGATTTGACTTATGTTAAGAAAGGTAGATGTAAACCTAAAACGATTTGGTTAGAAAATATTAGGAATGATCGTTCTTTATTAGATTTAAACGAGAATTTGACTTTTAATAAGACACAATGGAGGAAAAGGATTCATGTAGCCAACCACACATAGTGGGACACAGGCTTGATGTTGTTGTTGTTGTAAAGTTGTTATAGAGAAAATATTTATGTTAAAAAATCATAGTGGACGATGGTGCCAATTTTAGAAGATGAAGCATAATATTGGTTTAGGTGTTAGCACTAAGGTTTTGTTTGTAGCGACTTTATTACTATTTTTTAAAGCATTTTTAGTATAAAATTATTTTTTAAAAAAAAAATTCTTTTTTTAAAAAAAAATTCTTTTAAAAAGTAATTAAAAAATTATCTCAAGCAAAACCTAAGTAACAAACTTGTAAATATCTGAGCAATAAAACTAAGCCTAATTGAGAAGCATGTGATAAAAGCAATAAATAATAGAGCAAGCATTAAAGTTATCTTGATGAACTTTATCTTAAAATGCTCTCTACTTGCTCCTACTTTACTTTGGCTTCGTTTGAGACAATATTTTTATTATTTTATTTTTTAAATCACAATCATAATATTTGTTTGTCTTTTTATTTTTCACTGTTTTTAAGAAATTTATGTCGTATGAATTTACTTTGTACAACAACTTTCAAAAAAGTTATTTTTCTCACAATATGTATATAATTAATTTTACGAAAAGCTGCAGTAATACCAAATATACTCTTTCTCCACTTGAGTTAAGAATAAGCGTGCAAACGAGTCAAGCCAACTCGTCGAGCTGCTGTATGAAGCACACATGAAAGGCAACTAACGAGCGAAAGGTGAACTACTAGTCCTCTACAAGCGAAAGTTGGGGCATGAAGACGAGATCTCACGAGCTGCTCATGAGCTTCTTTCCAATTAAATGAGGAGTGCTTGAGCTCGCTTTTTGAGCTCGACTAGAGTTTGAGCTCGTTATTTGGCTCAAGAGTTGAGCTTGAGTTAGACATGTATTGGAGCTCAACTTAACTCGTTTGTACACCTAGTTGAGAGTGATGATGATTAGAGTGTGATGTTGTTTAAGTCCTTGAGCTTCATCATATTTAGGTTGATGTTGAACCAAAATCTTGAATAGAATATTCAAGTAAAGATTGATGCTACACCAAAGTCTAAGAAGCCTTCAACCATTATTATTATTCCTTAACCTATTTCAATTTTATACATTGTTACTAGTTCTAATATATAATAAATTCTCCTTTCCATGCCTTCCACGCTCCTATCTCTATTTCTGTTTTTCCCTTCCCTCTCTTATTGTCATCTTTGAAGTGCTTCTAATAGAAGCTTCTCTTCACTTGTATCAAACAAGTCATTCAATTGAAAGACTCGATTGTGTTGGATTGAGACATCTGGTCGTAGACTTAAGATTACAAGTCAATGCTTGAGCACAATCATAACTATTCTATCAATCAATTTTAGATATAAGACATCATCACATTTATAAGGAAAATCCCAAACACTTAACTCTTTCTAACTTCATTATTAAAAAAAAACATAAATTTATCATCATTATAATAAAGATCAATCGAATTTTCAATTTTATAGTTAAATTAGGAATATGTTTCTTCTTTAAAAAATATATCGAATGCAAAATATATTAAGATAAAAATTTTCTAGAGAAACACCTTTATTATTTTAGGCAGACTAAAGAATATGACTAACCCGTCCAAAAAGTTATCATCATCATTGGGCCTCTGCCTGCTGCCAAACCTTTTCTAGGTAGTCACCACCAAACTTTTGCTCACCGACCACGCACCATTGGACTTTTGCATGATGATAGTCCCTTGAGTGACGTTGTTAGACCTTTCGCCAGCCAACCATCACTCGACTACAATCCCATCAACCTCCATCACCCAACAATGATTCATTCAACTTCAATCGTTCAACTATAGTCCAACCTAACTTCATTGCCCAACTATGATCCCACAGACCTTCATCGCCCGACTACGATCAAACTGAACATCATCGATCGACCATGGTCCCTCCGACCATTATCGCTTGACTTGTGATTGCTCATAGACTATCTTCGATTACGACCCCTTCAACCTTTATCGTCTATCGACCATGATCCTTTGACTACCATCGTTCGATTACGATTCTGCCAACCAAATGAACAGAGCATTGGTTCTTAAGATTAGCTTTTCATGCCATTGGATTCTTCATACTCTAACAATGTAATGTGCTTTATATATGTATATTTGCTACATTGTGCTAACATCTTCCCTTAAAGAATGACATCATTTGTAATCAACTACAAAATAGTGAAAAAATTTTAACTGGCAAGACCACGTGATTTTTTCTCATTTTGCATTTTCATAAGAAAATTCTGATCACCTATAATTCTTGCACCCATATCTCTTATTTGTGAATGTGTATTTAATTTTCATACAAAATCAGGACGTTAAACTATCTATCTTTATACCAATCCGGATACTCCAGCACATTATATATATTCTGTCCCTTCATTAGAAGAATGACCAAATCAGATGCTCATTATTACTCAATGTTATCATTCCCTGTCCATCAATGTACAATGTCTTCCAATGATGAAGTCTCAATATTTGTTACCCATCGATATATAATACTCATATTATTGACATCCAAAGTTCTAGAGGTAATCAAAATGACAATAGTTGACATTCAATATCCATCAACCACATATATAATAAATGATCTCCTATCCTATCAACAAAATAACCATACCATTTTAATTTTGTTCTTTGATTTTGATGTGTAGCGTCAAACATTGCTATATACTTAATGTCTGAGAGAAACTCAAGCACAACAAAACACCTATTACCCTGCCTTTCGACACCGCATTCAGTAACCGCTCTGTCCATGAATCCTCCATTGTAAATCCTAATCCTTTTATTTGTTAAAATAAGGATTTAACGTATATGTTCATGTTTTGTAAAAATTTCTAAATGATTTTTTTTATTTTTGTACGGACAAAAAACCCATTATTATTATTTTTTGCCGATTTCAAATCTTTAGTTAAGTTAAGTTACCTTATAAAAATTTTAAATTATGTTGGATATTGTTTGATTAAATAAATTTTGATATAACTTTTAGATCTCAAAATATTTAGGTATACTCTTGGGTTGTACATCTATACTCTTAGGTTGCACATCAACAACTATTGATGCTAGAAACCGCTAACACATTATATTAGGAGTCAATGGACATCCACTATAGGAAAATTGTCAATTACCCGCAGATTTTACCACCGGAATTATTTACATCCGGAAATATTTTTCCAACGCCTATTTTACCGACAGAAAATTTGTCGTTGGAAAATCTTTGGTAATTTATAAAATCACAGGAAAAAAAATCATTTTTCGCCAGAAAATGCCGCCATAAATGATTGATTTTTCTGTAGTGATCGATGTCTACTATCACCATTGTTCGAAGTCTAACAACCATTTATGTTTGAAATACATCTTCTTGGCAACTAATTACCTCTCATATTAAAAAATATATTAGAATACCTATTGTAGATCATCATTGACATATAGTTGCCACAACTCCATGCCAATTGTTGATTGTTATTGATGCTCATCATTATCATATGCTCACCTTCTCAGTCGATCTCTTAGTACCTCATTCTATCAAAAGAACAATCAAGTTACTTATTGAATGTTACCAAAACATTCTTGTTGATTTTGCTCAACATCAACTAATGATCGTCGTATGTCATTACTTTTCTCATTCACATTATCTGTCCCTTCATTAGAAGAATGACCAAATCAGATGCTCATTATTACTCAATGTTATCATTCCCTGTACATCAATGTACATTGTCTTCCAATGATGAAGTCTCAATATTTGTTACCCATCGATATATAGTACTCATATTATAAACATCCAAAGTTCTAGAGGTAATCAAAATGACAATAGTTGACATTCAACATCCATCAACCACATATATATAATAAATGATCTCCTATCTTATCTACAAAATAACCATACCATTTTAATTTTATTCTTTGATTTTGATGTGTAACGTCAAACATTGTTATATACTTAATGTATGAGAGAAACTCAAGCACAACAAAACACCTATTACCATATTAGAAGTCATCTCCATTAATTTAAATCTTTTATATTGTATTAATACATTCTCTAATTATGAGAATAATACCCTTTATAATCTTTAGACTTGTATTTGTTGAGCTGTACACTTCAACTAAGGCTTCGTTTAGGACTGCTTTTTTATTTCTTTCTAAAACAGAGTTTTAGTACAATTTTTTTTTTTTTTTATTAAAAATCTATTTTAGAAAGCAGTAAAAAAGCCGTCCCAAACCAAGCCTAATTAACCCCAACTTCTTTTCCTTTAATGTTTTTGACGATAAGAAATTTCATGTAATATCTCTACGGCTTTCAATTTATTTATATGTGCACAATTTTCATGCAACTCTAAGATGATAAATTCTCACTTTGTTATTAGAAATATTTCAGCAAACAACATCATTCCATCCTAATTGATTATTAAAAAAATAATAAATTATTTAATTTCCCTTTAAAAAAATAAATAAAATATTTCAAGAACACCATGCACCATCCAAGAAAGATTCAATGCTCAGAATTGGGTAGAATAGGTTATGGCGTAAAGATTTTGTAATATTTATTGAATTGTTTTTTATTTCTTGAGTCAAGTCCTGTAAGGGTTTATGCTATATTGGTGACCATACACATACATGTGGACCTCCGAAAGAGCACCACGCGACCGGGTCAATTGGAAGGGACAGATTGGATCGTGCATACGACTAACCATTGAGGGTAAAGGCTGTCGCCAACACACCCCGATGGGTAGCAATATACACAACCTAGTCACGGGTTTCCCCCACCCGATGCAAGAGCTCGAATGGGGTTTAGTAGATGTGGGACTGAGTTCCTACGGGCGCAAGCCCCCGTGGTTAATTACATCCCAGGCCGGAGCCTGAGAAAACTCTCGATTAAGGATCATACATTATCCTCTCCTAAAGTGGGATTGGCACATGGGTATAGACTAGGAAATCCTATCCAAAAAGAAGAAAGGTCCGAAGGGCTGAATCAACATGCGTGGCTCATATCAGCATTCGGAGGCTCTAGGGTACTAAAGAGAAACTGGAGAAAATAAAAGTCAAGGCATCCAATTACATGCATGAGAGAAGGATGGAGGTGGCGTCATCCTGTGACGCGGATAAGTAGGATTTATAGTCCCTGAAAGGAAGGGACATACCTACTATTTAAGGCATACTACGAGACCGAATGTAATAGCCTCAAATCCTAAATCTAGGTTGGGCTTAGTGCTCTACGAAACACTAAGACCCGTGTCCTAGCTAATGCAGTGCAAAACCTGGACTTATCCCGGCCTGGATCGGGGGAGCTAGCTAACCACCTAATCGCTTTAAAATCATGATATTAAGTCATTTATGATAGATGGGTGGGTGGTACAATTCTTTAGAATTAGGACCGACATCTAGAAAATTTCCTAAGTGGTCCTAGACTTATGTGGGTCAGATGCTCCTAGCTAATGCAATTAAATTTTAATTAAATTGATTTCTAATGCAATGCATGCTAGTTGAAATGTCAGCTCATGAATGCTATAGAATTTTAAAAATAGGCTTATAGAAAATAATTTTTTGAAAAGACTGGGTCTCCCTAGGTCCGGCACTTCATCCTCATAGGCCAGATTATCCGGACTCTACCCGCAGGCAGGGAGATGTCTTATAGCAAGAAAAAGAAGAAATGCAATATTATGCATGCGACCCCGGACGGCTCCGGCAGTTCCCTAGAGTCGTTAGGTTTTTATGTTATTTAGAACTTAAAATTTTGGATATTAATTACGAGTATAAGATTTTTTGTAATCCTTAAAAGAGCCTAACGCAATTCAGGCTAAAATAAAACACGACATGCAATAAAGAAATCTAGAAAAAGCAGGTAATTTCTACTGCCCAAACAGGTAAGCACATCAATATAAATCCAAATAAATCAACTAAATGGCCATAGGAAAATTGCCCTTATTACAACTCAGATATGCAGAAAGTAAAGTGGCCGAGCACCACTGCTAACAACTCGGATTTCTAAGCCTATGACAAACGCCAACAACTTTTAGTGGGATATTGGGTCTTCAATCTTTAGCATTCTAGATGTCTTCTCCTTGAACTCTTTGGATCTCTCCTCCTTGGACTCCTTAGATCCCTCCTCCTTGGACTCCTTGGATCCGTCGTGACTTGAATATCCAAGCGAAGAGACAATTCTCCCAGCTAGGGGGTATTGCCTTTTCCCTTTGGATATCTAAAGCTATCCAACTTGGTCTTCTAAATGGAAGAAGACTCTCCCCTTTAGGGATGCCTTCTTCTTTTGGAATCCGAGTTGGATAAGAATATCCCAACTCACAGTTATTTTCATAACTCTTAATAATATTACAAATTTTACATTAAATAGAAAGTAAAAAATTCTAAAGCCCCTGCAAGGTTATTCTAATAAAAATCATCCCAAGCAGTTTATATGAAAATGTAAGTGCTAACACCATTGACCCTGTGCCAAGCCATGCTCTTAATTATGAGGGCTAAGCAGCTCCATCTGTGCAGTTATAATTATTAATTTTAGCCCTCATTTTTATTTGGGGGGAGCTGAGCAAGCACATGCATAAAATATTATTAAAAATCATGATAATGCTCCCCCCTTTTTATTAGCTTGAGCATGGCCACCTGCACGGAAGAACGGTTTATATATACATATATATATGACATTCTTAACCTAGGGGTAAATCTAGCGCCCATCACATCATCCACAGAGTGCAGAAAAAGTAAGCAAACACATCAGTAATTTCAAACAGCATGCAATGAAAACCACGGAAAGCTCCGGCACACAGCAGAAAAGTAAAACCCAGCGGTCTAACCTAGATCTAGAAGTGGTGCCCTAGAAAATAATTCTATGTGTGTAAAGCTGGTGTGGTTTGGATAGATCCTAAGCAGGATAGTTAGTTAAAGTTATCTAGAGTTCAGGTTTGTTGGGGTCTAAAAAGGATATTTTAGTTAAAATTTAAATATTAGTGAATTAGGGTGCATTTTGATTATTTCAGTTTGTTGATCAGTTTTAAGAACTTAGGATACTGATATTTAAAGTTTAAGTGATATTAGCCAATTTTAGAAAGTTACGGGTCCTCCTAGGAATTAAGCTAAAGGTCCAAAAAGTCATTATGGGAAAAAGGCTAAGTCTGGGTCTCCTATCACCTTAGAAAAATACTAGACTTTAATACGAGTAATTAGACAGGCAGTAGGCTGAAATCGAAGTTTTCTAGGAAAAGTTATGAATTTTTTAAGTTTTGGGCCCTAAATAAACTACAATTGACCAAAAAGTTGACTTTCTAATCTAGGTCATTTTCTTGAAATCTAAGATTTTTAATAAATACTAGACCCTAATTGGAGTCTAATGCAAGTGAGTTTACCTAATTTGGAATTTTCTATAATTAGTTATTAATTTTCTAAGTTCAAGGTATTAAGGGAATTTCTAAATTTCCTAATAAAGGACTGTTTTTATTGTTTTGTTCCAAATCAACTCCAAACTGATTGGAATCACCCCCAAAGGTCCGGGATGACCTAAGAGGATGTTCCAAAGTGCTTGGGGAAAATTTGGGATTTTAAATAATTTTTAATTAATTATTAGGGACAAAATGGTAAATTTTAACCTATGGTCAAATTATGGGTCAACCTAGAGTCAAACTGGGAAACCATATTTATCAAAGGGCAAGGATCAGATTCTAGTCAGTTCAAGGTATTATGGCTAATTTTCTGACCTAAAATGTATTTATTGTAATTTTTAGAAGGTCTCGGGGCCCTATTTAACAAGTTAACTAGGGTTGGTTAATTAGGGGGTCTAAGAAGCCCTAAAAATTCTTAAAAAATTCAAGGAGATTTATGATATCCCTAAGTTCAAGTGTTAAGGTTTTCATGTCAATCCGGGATCTATCCTGGCTCCTAGAAAATTTCTAAGCTCGATAGACGGGTCCTTAATTTTTGTCCTTAGGGTGTTACTACGTTATAAAGGCTTAAATTGAAGTTCACACTAACCCTCAAGATAATAATGCATGGAAAACATATAAAAGTATTAAGCACGCCATGTCCTTAGATTTAGGAGAGCCTAAGCTAAGTGTTCGTGGTGCGACCTACACATGCAAACTACGAACAGTAAGGAAGTAAGTACGACTAACAAAAGGGATTAGTGAATGATTGAGACTCAACCACCCACTAATCCACTCACCCATGATTTCTCTTCACATTTAGAATCTATGTTTAAAATTTCAGGTAGTGAGTCTCCCAAAATTAGGATTTAATAATAAGTAATCTTGCAAATACTCAAAATAATCATAAATAGATATAATTTTTGAAAAATAATATAATTAAAAATAGATCACTTCATATTTATATAACTATAAGGGAGACCCACTGACCACTCTCACACAGTCTCAAAATGATTTAAAAATAATTTGTATCCTGAAAATAATCATTATAATAATGAAGGAAATAATAATTAGATGGACAAATGATATTCCAAGACAGAAAACTGCCAAAACAGTGAAACTCAGTTGCTGAAAATAGTCTTAAAATATAAAGCTCATTTTTCTGAAAAGTTCAAGGGGTCGCACACAAAAATCCGATTTAAAACGGCGGAGTTATGAATTTTCGAATGTTTTGAAAGCGATAAATGGCTAATTTTAAAATAGTACATTGCTGTTTTCAAAATAATTACATATATACCTAATATCTTAAAACAGGAATGATCCCAAGTAGACCTGTCAATTTCGGGTTACGGGTCGGGTTCGGGTCAACCCGAAATTGACCCGGTACTATTCGGGTTCGGGTCGACCCGACCCGTTTTTTCAAACGGGTCGATTTTCTGGACCCGAA
>NW_021319315.1:3701373-3719217 GCF_001605985.2 Dendrobium catenatum | reverse complement strand
TTATTTAAAATAGTGCTGTTGGTTGTTTTTAAAATAACTGCAGACAGGTCAAAACTTTTTGAGTAAAACTAATTCTAAGGTGTTCAAAATTCAAATACGTTCAAAACAAGGTGTTGTGCGTCAAAATCGGGCTTAAAACGAAGAAGTTATGGATTTTGTAAGTTTAAAGGCCTTAAAAGGTAATTTTTGAAATAACTTAAGAATAATTTAAAAATAATAAAAATAATAATAATAATAAATAAATAAAATAATAATAATAATAATAATCATAGTAATGATAATAACACTAATAAAATAATAGTAATAATAATAATATTAATATTAATTAAAATATAATAATTAAAAATAATTAAAAAAAGTATTTTTACTGTTTTTTAAATAATTTAAAATATACTTAACATTTTAAAATAAAGGGCTCGAGAATACGAGCAAAATGAGGTATTATACGTCAAAATCGGAGCAAAAATAAATTTTCTGTGATTTTTTTATTGAAATTAGCTTAAAATAGATTTAAAAAATCAATTTAAATAATATAAATAAGCGGCGGAATCCGCGGGACACGTGGCGGAGCCGGATTGGGTCCGCGGCTGCGGCCAATCATTGGCGGCGGCACAATGATTGCCACAATCATGCGGCAATCAAGCCGCCTCCCATTCAACCACGTGGGCAAAGGACGTGGGTCATCTGATCCCCCGCCACTTGGATGGACAGCCCTGATCGAGTCGGACGACTCGATCCAACAACTTGGACGGACTGCAGGCTGAATCCGGGCGGCGTACAATGCGATCTGGACCGTGGATTTCGGATCTCACGGTCCAGGATTCGCCCCATGCATGCACACGACCAGATCGAGCCCTAAGGGGGTTTTTGGCTTCGTTCTCCCAAACCACTCGACGAAACCCCACAAAATTTTAAACACAGGTAGTAAACATGAAGAGCATCAATGGGGGATGCTTGGATCAACTTATAAATTGCTTTTCAAAAAGCTATAGCATTGTGACCTATTCTAAGGGATTTTGAGAGATCTAACCGTCCGATTTTTGCGTTCTTGGGCTCGTTGGATTCGTTGAAGCGGAAGGAATATTTCTCTAGTTTACCACAAGATCTGAATCTCCTTGGATTGAGCGGTAAAAGCCCCGAAAGTTTGGTGGCTTCGGATTCGCCAGAGTTCTCGCCGCCGGCGGGCTTAGAACGCCGGGATCTGGTTGGGAAAGATGAAGGGAGGTAGTGGGAATGCTCTCTCCAAGTTTCAGAGCCTGAGGAGGCCTGAGGTTAGAGCAAGAGCAAAAAGATCCCCAAAATAACCTAAGATTTCGATATTTAAATAGCCTAACCCTTAGATCTACGGCTAGGATCAAATATCTCATCATTTAGAAGGGAAAATAGCTTCATGAGGCCGTGGATTTGGATTCAAAACGAATGGGCATTGATTAGGCATTGAATGGTCATTAATTTGGCTCTAAATAGGTGATTTTAACCTATTTAAGACATGGTTTGACCAAGTCAACGATTGACTTGGTCAAATCAGTCAAGAAGGTCAAGGGTGCCCATGGGTCGAGCCTCGAAACCCATGAAATTGATTTAAAATTAATTTTAGGCTCTTTAGGTCAATTTGGGTCAACCCGGGTTGACTTGGTCAATCAAGTTGACCCACAGCCTGGGCCCGGGCTCGACCGACTCCAACCAAATCACTGAACCCGCTGGAGGGGGTCTCGAGGTCTAACTTAGTCAATTTGATCAAGTCAAACTCTTCAGGCCCCAGTCGGGGCAAAATCGAGGTCAACAATACATACTCAGGGGGAGTAAGATTGAGTCAAAACCAGATGTTCAAATTTTAAACTCATAGTACTGTATGATTTATATTGTATTATATGATCAACTCATCGAACTAATCATTAATGTATTTTTTATTTCTTAAGTCAAGATCTGTAAGGGTGTATGCTAGCTTGGTGACCATGCGCACACACACTCAGGGGGAGTGAGATTGAGCCAAAACCAAAAGTTTAAATTTGGAACTAATAATACTGGATGATTTAGATTTTCCAGGATGATGAGTTATGATCATGAAAAATAACCTCCAATCATAATTTTGGCAAGATTTTAAGATTCAAAATTTATTTTAATCATTTAGGACAATAGATATCATATTGGATGATCTATAACGATCATGTCTAAATTGATCATGTGATTAGGGAACTAATTATGGTTAATTTATTCAATCCAATCGTCTAGGAAGATTCATGATGATCATACTGGACGGTCGAGAGGATGCATGGGACAACCTCCCAATCATACAAAATGAAAACCATAAATTTATCAACTAATCATTGTGGACTATCTTAGAATCATCATGGACAATCCTATAATCATCTTGGACTATCAGTACACACTCTTGAACTGGTCATATAGAACAATGCAATTAGTACTATTAAAAAAGGCTATTTTGAACTAATTATACAGGACAATCGTACAGGATTGTACTGGACAATTTTTTAAGATAAAATTAATTTTTTAAGGTTTTTGAAGCCCTCTATTAAGCTTTCTCCGAAGACATTATAAGTGTCTTTGGCATGAATTGAGTTTTCATTCTTCTAAAGAAAACTTGAAGTGAGAGACCTAAAAGGGAGAGAGAAAATGGTGGAAATTAAGATTGAGAAAAACCTTGGGGGTTTCAAGGGAGTGTGGAGAGGTTTACACACGATTGCTCTAGCAAGCTTGCATCTTAATACTATCGTATTCAAGATTTATCTTGAGTAAGGTTATGGACTGAAGAAGATTTCTTTGGTGTTGAAGGACCTGACTACTCTTCCACACTGAGAAAGGTGAAAGGGATGCATGGTTCTCTACTATCTCGTAAAGAGAGAAAAATGAGTCAAGGTTATATGCCTGTGAAAAGAGTTTTGGTCCTCTACCGCTCTTGGTTGGTGGAAGAGATTTTATAAGGGCTTTTTTGCTTAGCTGTGGGGGCTAAAAGAGAGTCATTAAAGGTTTAGTGCAATACCTAGAAGGGGAGGTTCTATGGAATGGACGTAAGTAAGGTTGATCAAACCACTGTGAATTCTAGTGTCTTTGTTCTTGATTTTATTTTTCTGCACTTATTCTTGTGTTAATAATGTGGTTGAAAATATCTGATTTTTCTATTATTGTGAAATTACTTCGTTTCCACATCGAGAGATAAATTTATTTATTTTCAAATGTTGAAAAAGTTCTAAAAGGGAGAATTTTCTTTGTGTTTAAAGAAGTTTTTAAATCACCAATTCATCACTTCTATTGATCAGCCTCAGGACTAGTTTTATAGGGTTAACAACCCTCTAGAACTTTCAAGTGGTATTAGAGCAAGTTTCATAAATTAAGTTTCAGATTTTTTTTGAAAAAGATCAATGGATAACTTTAGAAATTATAATATTGTGGATGAATATTTAATCACACGACCACCTTTATTTAAAAATATTTTTTTAGAAAATTTGCATGTATACTTTATTGCAATCGATTGATTATCAAATGTGACATATAATTCAAACTAGTAATTATGTACTGTCACGTATATAGATGTTAGTCAAAATTATAATTTCTTTTCTACTAAAACTGGGAGTAGAATAGAATAAATTAATGCCAAACGGCAAAGTAAAAATATTAAATTATTCATTTATTATATGCATTGAATTCTGAAAGAATATATATTATATATTACTATCACATGGGGCGGGAAACCACTATAAAGTTAGGGGGGAATTGCCCCCCTCACAAAAAAAAAAGATTTTTTATATAAGAGTAAAAAAAAAAAAAAAAATATAGTAGGAGTAAAACAAAATTTTTTGCCCCTCCAAATCTTTTTTTTTTGCACCCCCCCTAAAAACTCTCTTTATCATATTTGCCCTAATTCTATAATTTTCTTCACATTTAGTTCTAATATTCTCTTTCTGGCTTTTCATGATTAGTTTTAATTACATTTTTTTTTGTCTTTATCTTTCGCTTAATATTTTATTTTTTAAAGCAAAACTTGTCGTATATAGAATTAATTGTAATATTTTTTTTATAAACTTAATATTTTTTGTTGTTGTAATTTGCCCCCCCTCAATCATTGAAGCTAGTTCCGCCCCTGTATTAATTATCTAAATATTTATATATATATATATATATATATATATTATATAATATATATATATATATATAGGTATATATATATTAGAGAGATAGAAATCTAGACTGTCACTCACTAGCAAGGATATTTGGGCTAAATTATGCACAAGATATGAAAGTACTTGTGAAGTCAAGTAATTTAAGTTGAATATTTTCCATGCATTGAATTATGATTAGTTTGCAATGAAACTCTATGGGGGACTATCTTAGATATATATATTAGTTTTACTTAAATTGTGATATCATTATATGCTTTAGGTAAAGAATTTTAAAACTTTTAAAAAGTTAATAAAATTCTACATTGCTTGCCTGATAAATTTCATGCTAAAGTCACTACTATATGTGCATCAAAAGACTTGAATGATTATTCTATTGATAATCTGATTGGGTCACTCATTGCGCACAAGCAAAATGTGAGTTCAAAGCTTTTGGATGCATGTGAAACTATAATGCTAAAAGATAAGGACATGGATAGAAGTGGCTTAGTAGATGATGAGAGTGAGGAGTTAGTATCAATAACAAACAAATTAGAAAGTTTACTTGAGCATAAGCATAAGTATTAACAAAAGTAGAATAAATATAAAAATGGTAAGAATGCTAAGATTTCCTCTGATGTTATTTATTTTAGGTGAAGGAAGTCATGACATATTAAAAATCTGTGCCCTAATTTAAAAACTTTTCTTGTAAAAGAAAAAGGTAAAATTATGCTAATTGTAATAAGGGCAAATGAGAAAAAATAAAAGAAATTATAGGCAAACCTAGCTTCTGAATCATCAGACTAGGAACAAGATAATGATGTATAATATTGTGTTTGTGTGTTTATCTGTTTTATAAGTAATACACGCATGTATGCACTAGTTTTATTTTTTTTCATCGTGAATGTTTTTTATTTTCTATGTTATTTTAGTTATATTATTTTACAGTAAGATATATATTTCTAATGTTTTATTTTATTTTTCATGTGTGTTTTTTATAACACTCTCTGATTAACAAACAAATTATATTTCATATTATATTTAATTAAGAGAATCAGATCACTTCTGATCTCTAATAACATTTTTCTTAAAATGAAAAATATACCTCCTTTCAAACTTGAAATTTTTGGTAAGTTATTACTGACTTCTCTAAACAAGTAAAGGAAGAGAAATTGATGACTATCCCTCTTCCTCTAACTCCTTCCATGGTGAAACTTCTTTTTGAATCAAAATATATTTCAATTTAAAAATTGGATAAAAAATAGATATATTTTATCTTCCTATAGTTTTTTATCTCATTTTAATATTTTTGCAAATCAATGAATTTATTTCAAATTTTTGGTATTCAAGTTATTTGTTTATATCAAATGGATCACATTATTGTTTATGGTCTGCTCTTCCCTATAAAAGAGAGTGAGTTCCTCTTTTTTTATATTTGAAAGATAATCTCATAACTGAGAATCTTTAAAGATTTAAGAAGAAAATAAGTTTGCAAAAGCCAAAAAGAGGCACAAAATGAGTTCAAACTAAAAATATTTGCATTATTTATCAAATGAATTGCAAGATACACAAAGTGTATTAAAAATCAAAAGATGCATAAAGTGTGTCAAAAATTGATAAAGATGTATAAAATGAACCCTATAATAAGTTAGATTCTATTCCTGTCAAGTCTTTAAATCTTAGACAAATCTATGTATAATTAATATCATCTACACTTGAATTTGAGAATCATGATTTCCGGTTCATCAATTTGTAATGCTATTCTCTTAAGATATATTTCTAAAATGAAGTTTGAAAAGATCATATTTCCTTTCTAATTTATTTTATGAAGTAGATTTTTATTTAAAAAGGACTTTAACCTGTAAGGAGCCCGAGCTAGGTTTAATAAAATTCAAATTTCTAACTTTTTTGGATATTAGTGCAATCAATTAATTTCTTATTAAGCTTTTGAATAAAATTAAGAGATAATTTTCTCATTCTAAGAAATTTTGCTGAAATTAATTGATTCTTCTTAAACATCACTACCACTTACATGCACCTAATCAGGGTCAGTATGATCTTTAGTTTTTTTATGTGTGTTCCATTTTATTTATTCTTTGTTCTTCTTCTTTTTGATAATATTAAAGGGAGAATTTATTTGACTAATTGTATTTGTGTTTTAAGTTGCATTTGTTCATCATGTTGTTTTTAAATATTTTTGTTTTTATTAAAAAATACTTTTTGATTTCCCCTTGTCTAATATAATTATCTTAATAAAGGAGAGATTAGGAGAAAATATTTTTAAATTTGTAAATTCAACTTGTAATATTTACTATCATTAAAACGAGGAAGATTATTGTAACTTGAGCTCATGAGTTTATATTTTTGATGACAAAAAATATTGTGGCTCACATATTTATGTCTAATTGTATTTGTAATATATATGTGTTTGTGCGTGTACTAATATTTTAGTAACACCACGTACCATCCACTCAATATTCAATGCTCATGATTAACTAGAATTGGTTATGCTGAAAAGTTTTTTATAATATTCATTGACGTATTTTTGATTACTTGAGTTAAGTCTTGTAAGGGTATATGCTAGATTAGTGATCATGCACACACACACACACACTCACTCATAAGGAGAGATATTGAGTCAAAATCTGAAGTTCAAATTTTGAACTCATCATACTATACGATTTATATCATACTATACGATTTATATCATACTATACAATCAACTCTTCTAACTAATTATACTGGACGATTTAGATCATCCAGGATGATAATTTATAATCATGAAAAATAGCCGACAATCATAATTTATGTAAGATTTTAAAATTCAATTTTTTTCTAATCATCTAAGATGATATACATCGTACTGGAAGATCTATGACAATCATTTCTAAATTAATTATGCAATTAGGTGACTAATTATGATTAATTTGGTCATTCTTATCGTACATGATGATCTGTGATGATCATACTAGACGATAGAGAGGATACATGGGATGAACACCCAATCGTATAAGAAAAAAAATCATAATTTTGTCAGCTAATCATCTTAGATGATCAGTACAAACTCTTGAACTGGTTGTATAGGACAATGCAGTTCGTACTATCAAAAAGAGCTATTTTAAAATAATAGTATAGGATGATCGTATAGGATCGTACTAGACGATCTTTGATGAAAAAATTGATTTTCTTAGGGTTTTTAAAGCCCTATATTTAAGCTTTGTCCAAAGACATTGCAATTGTCTTTGGTATGTATCGTGTTTATGTTCTTCTAAAGAAAACTTGAAGAGAGAGCCTTAAAAGGGAGAGAAGAAAGGGTGGAGTTTAAGAGAGAGAAGATCCTTATGGGTTTCAAGAGAGTGTGGAGGGGTTTCACACAATTTCTTCGACAAGCGTGCATCTTAGTACCGTCGTATTCAAGATTTATCTTAAGAAAAAATTTGGAAAGAATAAGATCTCTTTGGTGTCAAAGGACCCGACTAGTTCGCCGCACTTGCGAAGGTGAAAGAGATTCGTGGTTCTTTGCCATCTCCTAGCAGGAGAAAAAGGAGTCAAGGTTCTCTACCTGTGAAAGGAGTTTTAGTCCTCTACCACACCGTATTGGTGAAAGAGATTTGATAAGGGCTTCCTTGCCTAACTGTTGGGATAAAAGGATAATCACTAAAGGTTTAGTGCAATACATAGAACTGGAGGTTATGGGGAGTGGACGTAGGTCAGATTGACCAAACTTCTATAAAGTCCAGTGTGTTTATTCTTGATTTTATTTTGTTGCACTTTATTTTCCACACTTATTCTTGTGTTTTTTGGTTGAAAATATCTTATTTTTTGTTATTATGAACTCACTTTGCTTCCACATCAAGAGATAAAATTATATGTATTCATATATTGAAAAAACTTTAAAAGGGGGATTTTTCTTTGTGATTAAAGAAGTTTTTAAATCACTAATTCATCCTCCTCTTGATTAGCCTCGGGACTATTTCTATAGGGTTAACAACCCTCACAAACATTCACCAAAAACCCATAAAACCTATTATAAACTCTCCCAAACATTCTCTCATAATGTTTCAAGGCCTCAAATCTCCAATGCTTATAAAATACTATAGCCAAAATATCAATATCGATAGATAATTTTCTACAATGAGTAGGGATGTCAATTCAGGTCCATAGGTTGGGTTCGGGTCGAACATGACTTGACCTAGCAAAAAAGGGGCTTACCCTATCCCGACCCAGTTTTGCAAATGGGCCAAGTTTGTCAACCCGGACCTGACCCTGGCTGGTTATTGGGTTGACCCGACCAGCAAGAGTAGAAATAACATGACTCGACATGCAGAGCGTAAGCTGCGGAGCCAACGTGGGTCCGTTGATTGGGTCTCGACTCTTGACTGCACTATAGGAGCTAGAGTGGGGTCGCAGGTGAGATGGATGATGTAAGCAGTAGCGTGGGCAGAACAAAAGGCAGTAGCGACAGCACGGGCGGGACAGATGATGACAACGACGCTACAGTGGGGGTGACACGACAGGAGACAACTCAAACAAAATGCCTGATGTCTGATGCGGTGACGTAACATGACGAGACCAAGTGACCTGTCTCGCGCATGATGATGATAATGGGTCAATACGGGTTGGTTTCGGGTTTTCAGGTCAACCAAAATCAGACATGGTTTTACAAACGAGTTGGAATTATAAACCTGAACTTGACCCATATAACATTTGAGTTGACCCAAACCTATACATTTTTTGGTTGGGTTCGGACTGGGTTTCGGGTCGTGTTAGATTTTGACAGCCCTAAGTCCAATTTAAGGTATCATAACTCCTCAACCACTGTTATAAACCTCATAAAAATACCAACATTCTATTGGATCTCCTGAGCCTAATGTACCCTCATGTTTAAGTGCATAAAAGAAACAACTTAGACATTTTATAGTTATTGTGCATACTCCCTTTCTTCTAGTGAAAGGCATTTAAACTTTTTTGCCATTTAATATCTGATAAGATGGCCAATATCTAGCTTGAATTAACTGCCACATCTTATAGTTTATGGATTGCAGAAATGTAGATGTGATTTTTCTAGTTCTACAGCATAAATTTTGGAGGCATTGGTATCTTAACAATACATTGGTCAATTTTGCCTCTATGATCAATCCTCACGTTCATTGAACTCTCTTGAGAATATATTTGTTAGTTCAGCCTCTACTCTTTGAACTTTTATTTTATCCAGTGAACGTACGCAGAGGAACGTTCGGTTTTAGGCAAAAAAGTGCCTGTACCGAGTTTTTTGAAAAAACACGGTACACCTCGATACTCGGTACAGGTACTTTTTTTGTCTAAAACTGAACATTTCTCTGCATATGTTGACTGGATATAATAAAAGTTCCTACTCTTCTTTATAATCAAATAACCCCTAAATCAATTTACAGCTCCACGGAGAAGAACATAACGCGATGGGCAAAAGCTTCTGTTTTCCCGTTCAAACTACCATTGGTTCTACACCTTCCCGTAAACGCCGGAGTCCAAGACATCCATCAGCGCTAATGGAAGGCGGTGCGACTTCTTTCTGTCTTTGAAACTATAGAACGGCGAACTCTCTTCTGTCCTTGAATTATTGGAATAAGAATTGCGTGGGATAAGACGAAGAGGCAGAAGTATTGGCCATGGCTCTCCATCCTCTTCCGAAGAAGATAAAGCTGGAGGACAACGGCGCTACTGAACCATCGGAAAGCGACGGAGGGGAAGACCCCCTGGGGAACTCCATTGAGGAGCAGGAGGAGGCGCTGATTGCTCTTATTGAGCACCGCTCCAAAGAGGTTGAGCTGCTCGGCCAGAAAGCATCCTATTACCAATCCCAGGTCAGGCACAGCGCTTCGATCGATGGGGATTCAATTGTAGATTGCAATGTTCCGTTTTCTTTCCTCTTGGCTTGATTTCATTTCGTAAATGCAGGCTGAGACCGCGAAGAGGAAATTGCAGGAGTCGCAGTTGCAGCTGGCCCGACTACGGGTCCCATCTGGACCTGCCGGTAGCAGGCGATCGAGGGTGGAAAGTTTCCCTCCTGTCAATGGAGTGGAAGCCCGTCCGGAGCCCAGAGCCCAAAGCCATTCGTCTAGACCGCCGCTTATTATTCCCTCGATAAACTCCAAGTTATCCACAACCAAAGCTCCTCCCCCTTCGGCAGTGCCTCGCAATAAGCCCACACATGAGGCTCCGGAGAAATCGAAGCGGGAAACGTCGACGGTTCGCAGCTCAGAAAAGAGGAATCTTGGTAAATTTGATCTTTTATAGATGAAAAGTTATCTATTCTTTCGTCATGAGAATTTGGTCAATGTTAACAAAGGAGAAGATAATGAATCAAATACTTCTTTATTAATATCTTGGTGCAGTTGAGAAAGAGCATCAGGACTTGATCCCCAGTGTACGAAAGAGTTCTTCACCGAATACGATTCCATTCCATCCAGGCACTTACATTCATAGCCAGCATAAGAGGAAGCTGAGAACTCTTGTGCTCAGTCCAGTTGATGATCAATTATTGGTAACGAGGTAGGGTTGATCACATAAGGCATATCTTTATCGGTGCATCTTTTTTCGGAATAATTACTTGTTTCAAGCTTTATAACAAGTTATTGCTTCAGATAACCTATATTCTTTGATCGAACCTCTTATGATTCACTGACCATGAACACCATTTGCAAAGAATTTTCATTAAGTGAAGCGTGCCTGAGACGTAGCTGACATTTGCGAAACGTCTTGATTGAATCCTCAGATAACATATGCTGTTTGAGCGATGATGTGCAGTTTTTAATGTGTTTTCAATTATCTTGTGTTCCTTGCTATCAATTGCTTCTGTTGCATTTGGTACTCAAAGTGATCCAGATGCTTGACCTTGAAATTTTCATCAAAACAATTTGATCACTTAAACCTATTAAATTGCATTTATACTATGTAGATTCAATTATTATCAATATGATGATAAAATTTTATTAAAAAAATGCAATACCCCTAGGCAATGCGGGACATGATGAAGGGATTTAATCTTAGCTAGTGAGATAATCTGTATGAGGTAAGGTCAAATAAAGCAATATTTGTATTGAAGAGAAACTAATTAATACGTATAAAATATGTAAAGATAGATATGTAATCATGTGATGTAAGAAATGAAGTTTTATGAAATCAATGGATATTCTAAACATCTATCATCAAGGGAAAACTCAAACATTAAACTAATAAAAACAAATGGGTCAACTACTTTAGCTAAACTAGAGCAATATCTAACAAAAATGTCTAAACAAAGAACTAATGCCAAAGGAATAAACAAACCCATATAATAATTTGTGTTGATGAATTTACTCTTGTGATGACTGTCCATCAATCAACTTAGTTAGATATGTAAAAGAGAAAATTAAGTAAAATTGAAATTTTCACGCAAACACAATAGATAACTTTGATTTATTAAAGTATAAATGACATACAAAGGACATTGGTATTATTAAAGGAATTGGCATGAATATCAATAAATAATATTATAATAAATGTTATGATTATATCATTTTAAAATAATGTTATATGGTATGGATGATAAAGATATAAACTATTCTTTAATGATGTTGATCTTTATAATCCTTCTTATAAAAAATAGTAACCAATGCTTATATGCTAACATAATCATGTATAACCACATCATGCATATTTGTATATTCACAAATAACTCATCAGGTTGTTAGTATAAGATATTATATGCATAGTCAGTTTCTCATTTCACCTTAAAAATGGGGAAGATTTCACTCATTTAGTGGAGCCTAATTACGTGAAAATTGTTACTCTATGGACCCATCTACCTGGTTAGCCAACCGAATCAACAAGAGAGTACTACCAATGTTCACATTCACCAATTATGCAAATATATATCATATGCATATCAAGAGCATTGTGCCATAATAAAGGATTTATAAATAACATGAGCAAATTTTATTCCATGTCAACAGTTTGTCTGAGCAAGGTTTAATTCATTTCAACCAAAGGTAGTACACAATTAAAATAAGTTCTGCTGTCTTATCATTCTTTTTAAGAGAAATTTTAATTTGTGCATCAATTAACAAGGTAACTTAACAAGCTTAACATCTACTATCAATATGATCATAAATATTTCAATGAATTATATGATATGACTGACTATCTATTAACTACCGTGAGCAAATCTATAACAAAAGCCAAGTATAATGCCCCCAATAAAAAAAGATATTTTTATCATGTAATAAAAATTGGCTACTACCTCGAGACATTCTACTCTATTCCAACACTCCTTTGGGATCCAAAGAAATAATGCCAGACAAGTACCAGCTTCAAGACCTAATTAACATTTATTCCAAAACAATCTTGCTTACACATACACATTTATTGAGTTACAATTGCGAGAAATTTTATGTCAAAAAACATAATAATTAGTGAAATAAAGTCAATATGTTAATTATTCCACCTTAATTCGATGGTTCTAGCATAAGCGAATCTATGCATTAGAGAAATATAATGCTTCACATGCCTAAATAGTGACATAAGAGTAAGGTTTTAGAGAGTGCATGAAAATAGAGGACAACAATGTCTCGTTAATGACAATGATGATGACATTTCTAACAGCTTCACAGAGTGCACAAAAAAAGGAGGACAACAATGTCTTTTCAATATAAATCATAATGAATGATTCCAACAGCTGCAATAAAAAATAACAATAGAAAGGAAACTAAGATGATAAGAAGAAATAGAAGCTAATGAAACGAAGATGATAGCTGGCTCAATGACTAGCTAGAACAAACCCAATAAGTGCTTGTAGTGGCTGCACTCAGCAGCATTTAGGGAGAGGAGGTGCACATAAAGGACAACAAAGTGCATGGATCCTCGCAAATAGAGAGTCTTGGTAGTTTTTGAGGCATGCGACGTTACCCTGTATTGCTGAGAAGTTATTTTTGATGTTCAAACTTGTGGCCACTACAGGCACTAATTGGGTATGCCCTAGAAAATCTGATTAACTTTGCTCCAAACTTGCTTTCTTGTGAACTAATTCAATATTTTTGCCAATTATAAGGTATCAATCAATATCAATTTAAGTTATAATTACTTCTAGGTGGTATGCCTCGGGATTACAACATTACAGCTGCAGCTGAGCCTTTTGTTTATCTAAATTTACCACATATTTCTTTTTTGGGCATTTATTGTAGAATATTGTGTCTAATGAGAAAAGTAACAGTTACCCTTAGCAGCTATATTACTGATGCTCCTAATCCTCTTGTAAATTATACTTCTTTTACTGGTGTCCAGCTGATAGGCATCATAAAATAACTTTGCAGTTCTTACTGTTTACTTTTTATTTTCCGTGACATGAGGTTGAACTTGTTGCCAAATATTTTTGTTTGGCAATATTAAAATAGTTATTAGGCTGTCTTGCAAGATTATTTTTGAACCACATACCTGTAGTCCTTAGACGCCATGACTCTGCTTGCATTTTGACATTATTCTATAAAATATAAAATCAATCATGTTCTTTAACTTAGTTAAATTTTAAATTTCCATTGTGTTTTTGTTTACAGTTTGGTTATTTCTTATGAATTTGCAGTGCGCTTGATGGTGTGGTAAATCTATGGCAAGTTCAGGCTAAAGGGTAGGCTTCTTAATGCATATACTGTTTCAGATTGTTTCAACTGGAATTTATTTTATTTATTTCATGGCGAAAGGAAGCTGGCTACTTGTAATATTTGACTGTTTATACTTCTCATAATTGCTTCTTTTGTGCCCATCTAGAATGACTAGGAATCAGGATAAATCTATGCGTTAGGAAAGTGCTCTGTTGGCATTTAAGAAGCAACTACAACAGATTGTTACTAATAAATTATTTTTTAAACCTTTAATTCATATTGTAATTTAGTTTCTTCATGCTACTTCAACATTATCCATATAATGTTTTTTTGTTGGATTTTGGAAAACAAATAACAGGAGTCATGTTGGTATACAGTACTATAAACACATAAATTTTTTTAAAAGTCCAGTTTCAGCATTTTGAATGTAGGATGGATAAAAAAACTTGCTTCAGATCTACGACTATTGTTTGCATAACATATGTGCCTATTCATTATACTGAAAGGCATATTTATTAGTTTTAAAGGTCCTCCCATGCCTAGCCACTGATTCTGGTATGGATAATGATTTTCCTTAAATGATCATCTTCTATATTTTCCTGCGAATTGGACTTGATATATCTTTTATCAAAATTATAACGTGCAAATAATGCCCTATTTGTCATTGATATCAACCTTAAATTTTATTAATAAATGCGATTCCCGTCTTGAAAGGAAGAGTTTAAATATTGATATAGGGTTTAAGAAAATTATGTTCATGAAAATTGGCTTATTTAACATAGATATCTCGAAAGTATCATTCCTTGAGTATGCTTTTATCTTTGAAATGTGTTGGCTTTATTATTTCTACAATTTTGGCATGCTGACTATAAATTTGATCTAGAGATTGGCCGGTGTTTATTTGGGTTCTTAGTATGTGAGGGATGAAAGCTAAGTACACGATAAAGGTTGAGAGGGAGTGATGTGAAACGTACATGCGATGATGGGTTTCGTAATGAAAGCTTGCACGCTTAATTTTAGATAGAACAAATAATTATATCTTTATAATAATTTGAACGACGAGATAAAACGTTAAGAACGGAAAAACGAGCTTACAGTTGAATCACACGGGTAAGAGTTAAGATCCTATAACAATCAAGTCAATCTAACGTTGCGTACATGAATGGTTTTCCTCAAATATCCCTAAACTAACAATAAGATTAGTTGTTCTGAGAAGATCCCTCACACAACTCATCCAATTACTAGGTTTTAGCGGAGAAGATTAGCATGATTTCCATGAATCAAGATATCACAACAATAGAGAAGTAACTACAAAGATAAAAGGGTCAGATGATGAGTTTACCCAAAGAAATAGAAGACATGAAGCTTTAGTGGCTGTTTGAATGCTTGAGATGAAGTAGACGGCAACCAAAACCCTACTTGATGTGGTGGACAGCAATCGGAAACTTTAGGACAGCATCCGAAGCTCTCCCAATTGGCTGGACAGCAGGAAGAGATGCCGAATTCCTCTGGACAGCAGCAGTTTGGTCTTGGACAGATCTTGGACAGCAACCTTTAAGGTGCAAGAGACGTTGGACGGCTCTTCTAGGCTGCTGGAAACTCGGGACATCAAATTGTGGTCGTCCAGTGTGCTGGACAGCAAGATATTCCTGCTGGCGTAAGGAGGCAGCAAGCCAAACGTCAGGACAGAGGTTAAGAGAGGGGAATTCAAAATTCAAATGGTGGAACTAGAGGGGGCCGGCGGCATGGGGGTCCAAGGGGTGGCCGGCTGGCTGTTGGCTGGCTGCTGGCCGGCTGGTGGGGTTTGCAGGCCGGCGGCCTGGGCGGCTCAAGGGGAGGGGGCGGCGGCAAAGAGCAAGGGAGGGGAAGAAGTAGGGAGAATCTAGGGATCCAAAGAGTGAATTCCAATCTCCACAAATGCTTTCACCCGAACCACCGTGATGACGACGAGATCAAGAAATTTCAAAGAAGAGAAATGGAAGAACAATAGAACCTAGAACTCACAAAGAGATCTAGCTTCTCCTATGAACTCACTAAGAGATCGTGGAGGTTTTGCACTCACAAAGAGAACATGAAATGTCAAAATTTTCATTCATAAAAAACTAACTCTTACATGAGAAAAGGGCCATATAAATAGGCCTCAAAATGACAAAAAAAGTAAAGTACTACAATGCCCCTTGGGCTACAATAGCTACCAAATACCCATAAGGGTAAAAATGGAAAAAACATAAAATAAAAATAAATTACTACATAAAATGATGAAAAAAACAAATCATGATCGTGGTCGTCGATTTCCGGCATCTCCTGAAGGTACATGTGTCGAAATTGCTGCTGATGTCCCCATCAGAGAGACATTGATGCAGCTTTAGGTTCGAGCAAAAATTAGAGAAAATAATGGACAAATATTGAGGCACAACACTGAAAAAGACAAGAATCATAAAGTTAGTGTTACATTTCTAACTAAACATTATTCTATCATATTGCAGGCCAAGCGCTAATTTGCTTAGTAGTACAGATTGCCTCTCTCCTAAACACAGGAGATGGCCGGAAGATATTGCATGGCACCCAGATGGAGATAGCCTATTTTCTGTGTACTCTGGTGATCCTGGTGATTGTCAGATCTCAATGTTGAATCTTAGAGTGTCTGGAAATGTAAGTTTGTTTTCAATGGCTATTGATTACCTAAAGCTGTATGTCCCAATTTTATGATTGGGTTCTTTTACTATGAAAATATTAGGGTACGGAAATCAATCTCTTGTTTGATGAAGCTATGAATTCTAAATTGGATAAAATTTATCCATATAAGAGATTTCACATCAGGCTACTCACAATTATTCTAATTTTGTGTACAATACATGAATGTTTTAACCCGAAAACTTCTATATTGAACCTTATCCAATAGGAGACACGTTTAAATGTTTACCAAAATATTGAAAAATTGGGACTTTTTGGTGCATACTAGTTACATTTTAACCAATGAATCCTTGTGTAATTAACTTCAGTATAAAACAGTTACACTTTAGAATGCTATGTGCGGTTCTGTAATTTGCCTCTCTATGAAATACAAGGAAATACCTACGGCTTTGTCTTCTTACTCCTCTGTTTCCAATGTATCCGTTACTGTTTCTTCAATTTACATTCCCATGTACGATTACCTAGGTGGAGTGGGTTGAAGGAAAGCTTTTTTAAATCAAACGTCATCAAATCATAATTATACTACTAAAGTTCAGATTATTTTATATATTTAGTGTTAGGGTCATGCTTTCAAAGATTGATCGGACTCTATGTCGAGAAAATGTGCCATGAGCACCCTAATAGGTACAGAATGAGGTGGGTTAATGGGCTGGGGACAAGTTTCTATCTCTATTGATTATTGCTAGGCCTTAGAACTATTTATTGTTAAGGTTTAATAGGTTTGTGGAGGAACTGATATGAGGGAATATCAAATGGGCTGGGGACCAAGTTTGCAGCTCTAATGATGATTGCTGGGTTATATCACTATTTATTATCTATGTTGAGTAGGTTTGTGAAGGGAAAGCATTGAGATAAATGAGGGAATATGATGTGAAACTATCATGTGATGATTTGAGAATTGCACTTGAAATTAAATAAGATCTTGAACCAAGATTGCTATTAAAACTTTTATGCGTATTCAATTAAGATTCAAGAATTAAAATATGAATGATTAAGTAACAACAAGAAATTACCATACAAGATTGGAAAGCTTTTCAAAACATCATCTAAAATATCAAGTGTTGCAAATAGCTAAAATACCAAAGCCCCAAATTTAAAATTTAGACCCTTCACCTTAGGATCCGTCACTCAATTTGAGGTGGAGGTTAGCAGAAAAGAATCGTGAGCAGACTTAGCGACGCCACTAGTACACAAGTGATCTTGAGAGGACTTGTCGCCGGGTTGGAAGTCGGGTTCGAAGGAGCGGATGGACGGCCTTTGATGATCCACGTATAGACGGAGAAGTGATCGTCTATCGAGTCCACAAGAGTTGGCAAGATCCGGTCCAAGTACTCTTCCGGGGTGTCGTCGAAGTCGAATCCCACGTCAAAGAAGGGTGAACGGAGAATGTTGACTCTTCCGTTGCGGTCGTACTCAAACCC